>NW_027437697.1:0-171976 GCF_965140245.1 Athene noctua
GTACGTTTGCACTTCCCCGCCACAGGGAAGCTGCTAGCCGGGAATTCTCTGCCTGGTTCTACCCGCTGCCCGGAACGCTACGCAGGGCAAAAGCGGTTCTCGTCCTCCGTGCTTGCTTTTTCTCAGAAAGAGCCGTGGTGTGCGTTTTCGCCGGAAAACGCGTTTTCGGCCGAAAACGTGTACGTTTGCACTTCCCCGCCACAGGGAAGCTGCTAGCCGGGAATTCTCTGCCTGGTTCTACCCGCTGCCCGGAACGCTACGCAGGGCAAAAGCGGTTCTCGTCCTCCGTGCTTGCTTTTTCTCAGAAAGAGCCGTGGTGTGCGTTTTCGCCGGAAAACGCGTTTTCGGCCGGAAACGTGTACGTTTGCACTTCCCCGCCACAGGGAAGCTGCTAGCCGGGAATTCTCTGCCTGGTTCTACCCGCTGCCCGGAACGCTACGCAGGGCAAAAGCGGTTCTCGTCCTCCGTGCTTGCTTTTTCTCAGAAAGAGCCGTGGTGTGCGTTTTCGCCGGAAAACGCGTTTTCGGCCGGAAACGTGTACGTTTGCACTTCCCCGCCACAGGGAAGCTGCTAGCCGGGAATTCTCTGCCTGGTTCTACCCGCTGCCCGGAACGCTACGCAGGTCAAAAGCGGTTCTCGTCCTCCGTGCTTGTTTTTTCTCAGAAAGAGCCGTGGTGTGCGTTTTCGCCGGAAAACGCGTTTTCGGCCGAAAACGTGTACGTTTGCACTTCCCCGCCACAGGGAAGCTGCTAGCCGGGAATTCTCTGCCTGGTTCTACCCGCTGCCCGGAACGCTACGCAGGGCAAAAGCGGTTCTCGTCCTCCGTGCTTGCTTTTTCTCAGAAAGAGCCGTGGTGTGCGTTTTCGCCGGAAAACGCGTTTTCGGCCGAAAACGTGTACGTTTGCACTTCCCCGCCACAGGGAAGCTGCTAGCCGGGAATTCTCTGCCTGGTTCTACCCGCTGCCCGGAACGCTACGCAGGGCAAAAGCGGTTCTCGTCCTCCGTGCTTGCTTTTTCTCAGAAAGAGCCGTGGTGTGCGTTTTCGCCGGAAAACGCGTTTTCGGCCGGAAACGTGTACGTTTGCACTTCCCCGCCACAGGGAAGCTGCTAGCCGGGAATTCTCTGCCTGGTTCTACCCGCTGCCCGGAACGCTACGCAGGTCAAAAGCGGTTCTCGTCCTCCGTGCTTGTTTTTTCTCAGAAAGAGCCGTGGTGTGCGTTTTCGCCGGAAAACGCGTTTTCGGCCGAAAACGTGTACGTTTGCACTTCCCCGCCACAGGGAAGCTGCTAGCCGGGAATTCTCTGCCTGGTTCTACCCGCTGCCCGGAACGCTACGCAGGGCAAAAGCGGTTCTCGTCCTCCGTGCTTGCTTTTTCTCAGAAAGAGCCGTGGTGTGCGTTTTCGCCGGAAAACGCGTTTTCGGCCGAAAACGTGTACGTTTGCACTTCCCCGCCACAGGGAAGCTGCTAGCCGGGAATTCTCTGCCTGGTTCTACCCGCTGCCCGGAACGCTACGCAGGGCAAAAGCGGTTCTCGTCCTCCGTGCTTGCTTTTTCTCAGAAAGAGCCGTGGTGTGCGTTTTCGCCGGAAAACGCGTTTTCGGCCGAAAACGTGTACGTTTGCACTTCCCCGCCACAGGGAAGCTGCTAGCCGGGAATTCTCTGCCTGGTTCTACCCGCTGCCCGGAACGCTACGCAGGGCAAAAGCGGTTCTCGTCCTCCGTGCTTGCTTTTTCTCAGAAAGAGCCGTGGTGTGCGTTTTCGCCGGAAAACGTGTTTTCGGCCGGAAACGTGTACGTTTGCACTTCCCCGCCACAGGGAAGCTGCTAGCCGGGAATTCTCTGCCTGGTTCTACCCGCTGCCCGGAACGCTACGCAGGGCAAAAGCGGTTCTCGTCCTCCGTGCTTGCTTTTTCTCAGAAAGAGCCGTGGTGTGCGTTTTCGCCGGAAAACGCGTTTTCGGCCGAAAACGTGTACGTTTGCACTTCCCCGCCACAGGGAAGCTGCTAGCCGGGAATTCTCTGCCTGGTTCTACCCGCTGCCCGGAACGCTACGCAGGGCAAAAGCGGTTCTCGTCCTCCGTGCTTGCTTTTTCTCAGAAAGAGCCGTGGTGTGCGTTTTCGCCGGAAAACGCGTTTTCGGCCGGAAACGTGTACGTTTGCACTTCCCCGCCACAGGGAAGCTGCTAGCCGGGAATTCTCTGCCTGGTTCTACCCGCTGCCCGGAACGCTACGCAGGGCAAAAGCGGTTCTCGTCCTCCGTGCTTGCTTTTTCTCAGAAAGAGCCGTGGTGTGCGTTTTCGCCGGAAAACGCGTTTTCGGCCGAAAACGTGTACGTTTGCACTTCCCCGCCACAGGGAAGCTGCTAGCCGGGAATTCTCTGCCTGGTTCTACCCGCTGCCCGGAACGCTACGCAGGGCAAAAGCGGTTCTCGTCCTCCGTGCTTGCTTTTTCTCAGAAAGAGCCGTGGTGTGCGTTTTCGCCGGAAAACGCGTTTTCGGCCGAAAACGTGTACGTTTGCACTTCCCCGCCACAGGGAAGCTGCTAGCCGGGAATTCTCTGCCTGGTTCTACCCGCTGCCCGGAACGCTACGCAGGGCAAAAGCGGTTCTCGTCCTCCGTGCTTGCTTTTTCTCAGAAAGAGCCGTGGTGTGCGTTTTCGCCGAAAAACGCGTTTTCGGCCGAAAACGTGTACGTTTGCACTTCCCCGCCACCGGGAAGCTGCTAGCCGGGAATTCTCTGCCTGGTTCTACCCGCTGCCCGGAACGCTACGCAGGGCAAAAGCGGTTCTCGTCCTCCGTGCTTGCTTTCTCTCAGAAAGAGCCGTGGTGTGCGTTTTCGCCGGAAAACGCGTTTTCGGCCGAAAACATGTACGTTTGCACTTCCCCGCCACAGGGAAGCTGCTAGCCGGGAATTCTCTGCCTGGTTCTACCCGCTGCCCGGAACGCTACGCAGGGCAAAAGCGGTTCTCGTCCTCCGTGCTTGCTTTTTCTCAGAAAGAGCCGTGGTGTGCGTTTTCGCCGGAAAACGCGTTTTCGGCCGAAAACGTGTACGTTTGCACTTCCCCGCCACAGGGAAGCTGCTAGCCGGGAATTCTCTGCCTGGTTCTACCCGCTGCCCGGAACGCTACGCAGGGCAAAAGCGGTTCTCGTCCTCCGTGCTTGCTTTTTCTCAGAAAGAGCCGTGGTGTGCGTTTTCGCCGGAAAACGCGTTTTCGGCCGAAAACGTGTACGTTTGCACTTCCCCGCCACAGGGAAGCTGCTAGCCGGGAATTCTCTACCTGGTTCTACCCGCTGCCCGGAACGCTACGCAGGGCAAAAGCGGTTCTCGTCCTCCGTGCTTGCTTTTTCTCAGAAAGAGCCGTGGTGTGCGTTTTCGCCGGAAAACGCGTTTTCGGCCGAAAACGTGTACGTTTGCACTTCCCCGCCACAGGGAAGCTGCTAGCCGGGAATTCTCTGCCTGGTTCTACCCGCTGCCCGGAACGCTACGCAGGGCAAAAGCGGTTCTCGTCCTCCGTGCTTGCTTTTTCTCAGAAAGAGCCGTGGTGTGCGTTTTCGCCGGAAAACGCGTTTTCGGCCGAAAACGTGTACGTTTGCACTTCCCCGCCACAGGGAAGCTGCTAGCCGGGAATTCTCTGCCTGGTTCTACCCGCTGCCCGGAACGCTACGCAGGGCAAAAGCGGTTCTCGTCCTCCGTGCTTGCTTTTTCTCAGAAAGAGCCGTGGTGTGCGTTTTCGCCGGAAAACGCGTTTTCGGCCGAAAACGTGTACGTTTGCACTTCCCCGCCACAGGGAAGCTGCTAGCCGGGAATTCTCTGCCTGGTTCTACCCGCTGCCCGGAACGCTACGCAGGGCAAAAGCGGTTCTCGTCCTCCGTGCTTGCTTTCTCTCAGAAAGAGCCGTGGTGTGCGTTTTCGCCGGAAAACGCGTTTTCGGCCGAAAACGTGTACGTTTGCACTTCCCCGCCACAGGGAAGCTGCTAGCCGGGAATTCTCTGCCTGGTTCTACCCGCTGCCCGGAACGCTACGCAGGGCAAAAGCGGTTCTCGTCCTCCGTGCTTGCTTTCTCTCAGAAAGAGCCGTGGTGTGCGTTTTCGCCGGAAAACGCGTTTTCGGCCGAAAACGTGTACGTTTGCACTTCCCCGCCACAGGGAAGCTGCTAGCCGGGAATTCTCTGCCTGGTTCTACCCGCTGCCCGGAACGCTACGCAGGGCAAAAGCGGTTCTCGTCCTCCGTGCTTGCTTTATCTCAGAAAGAGCCGTGGTGTGCGTTTTCGCCGGAAAACGCGTTTTCGGCCGAAAACGTGTACGTTTGCACTTCCCGGCCACAGGGAAGCTGCTAGCTGGGAATTCTCTGCCTGGTTCTACCCGCTGCCCGGAACGCTACGCAGGGCAAAAGCGATTCTCGTCCTCCGTGCTTGCTTTTTCTCAGAAAGAGCCGTGGTGTGCGTTTTCGCCGGTAAACGCGTTTTCGGCCGAAAACGTGTACGTTTGCACTTCCCGGCCACAGGGAAGCTGTTAGACGGGAATTCTCTGCCTGGTTCTACCCGCTGCCCGGAACGCTACGCAGGGCAAAAGCGATTCTCGTCCTCCGTGCTTGCTTTTTCTCAGAAAGAGCCGTGGTGTGCGTTTTCGCCGGAAAACGCGTTTTCGGCCGAAAACGTGTACGTTTGCACTTCCCGGCCACAGGGAAGCTGTTAGACGGGAATTCTCTGCCTGGTTCTACCCGCTGCCCGGAACGCTACGCAGGGCAAAAGCGATTCTCGTCCTCCGTGCTTGCTTTTTCTCAGAAAGAGCCGTGGTGTGCGTTTTCGCCGGAAAACGCGTTTTCGGCCGAAAACGTGTACGTTTGCACTTCCCCGCCACAGGGAAGCTGCTAGCCGGGAATTCTCTGCCTGGTTCTACCCGCTGCCCGGAACGCTACGCAGGGCAAAAGCGGTTCTCGTCCTCCGTGCTTGCTTTTTCTCAGAAAGAGCCGTGGTGTGCGTTTTCGCCAGAAAACGCGTTTTCGGCCGAAAACGTGTACGTTTGCACTTCCCCGCCACAGGGAAGCTGCTAGCCGGGAATTCTCTGCCTGGTTCTACCCGCTGCCCGGAACGCTACGCAGGGCAAAAGCGATTCTCGTCCTCCGTGCTTGCTTTTTCTCAGAAAGAGCCGTGGTGTGCGTTTTCGCCGGAAAACGCGTTTTCGGCCGAAAACTTGTACGTTTGCACTTCCCCGCCACAGGGAAGCTGCTAGCCGGGAATTCTCTGCCTGGTTCTACCCGCTGCCCGGAACGCTACGCAGGGCAAAAGCGATTCTCGTCCTCCGTGCTTGCTTTTTCTCAGAAAGAGCCGTGGTGTGCGTTTTCGCCGGAAAACGCGTTTTCGGCCGAAAACGTGTACGTTTGCACTTCCCCGCCACAGGGAAGCTGCTAGCCGGGAATTCTCTGCCTGGTTCTACCCGCTGCCCGGAACGCTACGCAGGGCAAAAGCGGTTCTCGTCCTCCGTGCTTGCTTTTTCTCAGAAAGAGCCGTGGTGTGCGTTTTCGCCGGAAAACGCGTTTTCGGCCGAAAACGTGTACGTTGCACTTCCCCGCCACAGGGAAGCTGCTAGCCGGGAATTCTCTGCCTGGTTCTACCCGCTGCCCGGAACGCTACGCAGGGCAAAAGCGGTTCTCGTCCTCCGTGCTTGCTTTTTCTCAGAAAGAGCCGTGGTGTGCGTTTTCGCCGGAAAACGCGTTTTCGGCCGAAAACGTGTACGTTTGCACTTCCCCGCCACAGGGAAGCTGCTAGCCGGGAATTCTCTGCCTGGTTCTACCCGCTGCCCGGAACGCTACGCAGGGCAAAAGCGGTTCTCGTCCTCCGTGCTTGCTTTTTCTCAGAAAGAGCCGTGGTGTGCGTTTTCGCCGGAAAACGCGTTTTCGGCCGAAAACGTGTACGTTTGCACTTCCCCGCCACAGGGAAGCTGCTAGCCGGGAATTCTCTGCCTGGTTCTACCCGCTGCCCGGAACGCTACGCAGGGCAAAAGCGGTTCTCGTCCTCCGTGCTTGCTTTTTCTCAGAAAGAGCCGTGGTGTGCGTTTTCGCCGGAAAACGCGTTTTCGGCCGAAAACGTGTACGTTTGCACTTCCCCGCCACAGGGAAGCTGCTAGCCGGGAATTCTCTGCCTGGTTCTACCCGCTGCCCGGAACGCTACGCAGGGCAAAAGCGGTTCTCGTCCTCCGTGCTTGCTTTTTCTCAGAAAGAGCCGTGGTGTGCGTTTTCGCCGGAAAACGCGTTTTCGGCCGAAAACGTGTACGTTTGCACTTCCCCGCCACAGGGAAGCTGCTAGCCGGGAATTCTCTGCCTGGTTCTACCCGCTGCCCGGAACGCTACGCAGGGCAAAAGCGGTTCTCGTCCTCCGTGCTTGCTTTTTCTCAGAAAGAGCCGTGGTGTGCGTTTTCGCCGGAAAACGCGTTTTCGGCCGAAAACGTGTACGTTTGCACTTCCCCGCCACAGGGAAGCTGCTAGCCGGGAATTCTCTGCCTGGTTCTACCCGCTGCCCGGAACGCTACGCAGGGCAAAAGCGGTTCTCGTCCTCCGTGCTTGCTTTTTCTCAGAAAGAGCCGTGGTGTGCGTTTTCGCCGGAAAACGCGTTTTCGGCCGAAAACGTGTACGTTTGCACTTCCCCGCCACAGGGAAGCTGCTAGCCGGGAATTCTCTGCCTGGTTCTACCCGCTGCCCGGAACGCTACGCAGGGCAAAAGCGGTTCTCGTCCTCCGTGCTTGCTTTTTCTCAGAAAGAGCCGTGGTGTGCGTTTTCGCCGGAAAACGCGTTTTCGGCCGAAAACGTGTACGTTTGCACTTCCCCGCCACAGGGAAGCTGCTAGCCGGGAATTCTCTGCCTGGTTCTACCCGCTGCCCGGAACGCTACGCAGGGCAAAAGCGGTTCTCGTCCTCCGTGCTTGCTTTTTCTCAGAAAGAGCCGTGGTGTGCGTTTTCGCCGGAAAACGCGTTTTCGGCCGAAAACGTGTACGTTTGCACTTCCCCGCCACAGGGAAGCTGCTAGCCGGGAATTCTCTGCCTGGTTCTACCCGCTGCCCGGAACGCTACGCAGGGCAAAAGCGGTTCTCGTCCTCCGTGCTTGCTTTTTCTCAGAAAGAGCCGTGGTGTGCGTTCTCGCTGGAAAACGCATTTTCGGCCGAAAACGTGTACGTTTGCACTTCCCGGCCACAGGGAAGCTGCTAGCCGGGAATTCTCTGCCTGGTTCTACCCGCTGCCCGGAACGCTACGCAGGGCAAAAGCGGTTCTCGTCCTCCGTGCTTGCTTTCTCTCAGAAAGAGCCGTGGTGTGCGTTTTCGCCGGAAAACGCGTTTTCGGCCGAAAACGTGTACGTTTGCACTTCCCCGCCACAGGGAAGCTGCTAGCCGGGAATTCTCTGCCTGGTTCTACCCGCTGCCCGGAACGCTACGCAGGGCAAAAGCGGTTCTCGTCCTCCGTGCTTGCTTTCTCTCAGAAAGAGCCGTGGTGTGCGTTTTCGCCGGAAAACGCGTTTTCGGCCGAAAACGTGTACGTTTGCACTTCCCCGCCACAGGGAAGCTGCTAGACGGGAATTCTCTGCCTCGTTCTACCCGCTGCCCGGAACGCTACGCAGGGCAAAAGCGGTTCTCGTCCTCCGTGCTTGCTTTTTCTCAGAAAGAGCCGTGGTGTGCGTTTTCGCCGGAAAACGCGTTTTTGGCCGAAAACGTGTACGTTTGCACTTCCCCGCCACAGGGAAGCTGCTAGCCGGGAATTCTCTGCCTCGTTCTACCCGGTGCCCGGAACGCTACGCAGGGCAAAAGCGGTTCTCGTCCTCCGTGCTTGCTTTTTCTCAGAAAGAGCCGTGGTGTGCGTTTTCGCCGGAAAACGCGTTTTCGGCCGAAAACGTGTACGTTTGCACTTCCCCGCCACAGGGAAGCTGCTAGCCGGGAATTCTCTGCCTGGTTCTACCCGCTGCCCGGAACGCTACACAGGGCAAAAGCGGTTCTCGTCCTCCGTGCTTGCTTTTTCTCAGAAAGAGCCGTGGTGTGCGTTTTTACCGGAAAACGCGTTTTCGGCCGAAAACGTGTACGTTTGCACTTCCCGGCCACAGGGAATCTGCTAGCCGGGAATTCTCTGCCTGGTTCTACCCGCTGCCCGGAACGCTACGCAGGGCAAAAGCGGTTCTCGTCCTCCGTGCTTGCTTTTTCTCAGAAAGAGCCGTGGTGTGCGTTTTCGCCGGAAAACGCGTTTTCGGCCGAAAACGTGTACGTTTGCACTTCCCCGCCACAGGGAAGCTGCTAGCCGGGAATTCTCTGCCTGGTTCTACCCGCTGCCCGGAACGCTACGCAGGGCAAAAGCGGTTCTCGTCCTCCGTGCTTGCTTTTTCTCAGAAAGAGCCGTGGTGTGCGTTTTCGCCGGAAAACGCGTTTTCGGCCGAAAACGTGTACGTTTGCACTTCCCCGCCACAGGGAAGCTGCTAGCCGGGAATTCTCTGCCTGGTTCTACCCGCTGCCAGGAACGCTACGCAGGGCAAAAGCGGTTCTCGTCCTCCGTGCTTGCTTTTTCTCAGAAAGAGCCGTGGTGTGCGTTTTCGCCGGAAAACGCGTTTTCGGCCGAAAACGTGTACGTTTGCACTTCCCCGCCACAGGGAAGCTGCTAGCCGGGAATTCTCTGCCTGGTTCTACCCGCTGCCCGGAACGCTACGCAGGGCAAAAGCGGTTCTCGTCCTCCGTGCTTGCTTTTTCTCAGAAAGAGCCGTGGTGTGCGTTTTCGCCGGAAAACGCGTTTTCGGCCGAAAACGTGTACGTTTGCACTTCCCCGCCACAGGGAAGCTGCTAGCCGGGAATTCTCTGCCTGGTTCTACCCGCTGCCCGGAACGCTACGCAGGGCAAAAGCGGTTCTCGTCCTCCGTGCTTGCTTTTTCTCAGAAAGAGCCGTGGTGTGCGTTTTCGCCGGAAAACGCGTTTTCGGCCGAAAACGTGTACGTTTGCACTTCCCCGCCACAGGGAAGCTGCTAGCCGGGAATTCTCTGCCTGGTTCTACCCGCTGCCCGGAACGCTACGCAGGGCAAAAGCGGTTCTCGTCCTCCGTGCTTGCTTTTTCTCAGAAAGAGCCGTGGTGTGCGTTTTCGCCGGAAAACGCGTTTTCGGCCGAAAACGTGTACGTTTGCACTTCCCCGCCACAGGGAAGCTGCTAGCCGGGAATTCTCTGCCTGGTTCTACCCGCTGCCCGGAACGCTACGCAGGGCAAAAGCGGTTCTCGTCCTCCGTGCTTGCTTTTTCTCAGAAAGAGCCGTGGTGTGCGTTTTCGCCGGAAAACGCGTTTTCGGCCGAAAACGTGTACGTTTGCACTTCCCCGCCACAGGGAAGCTGCTAGCCGGGAATTCTCTGCCTGGTTCTACCCGCTGCCCGGAACGCTACGCAGGGCAAAAGCGGTTCTCGTCCTCCGTGCTTGCTTTTTCTCAGAAAGAGCCGTGGTGTGCGTTTTCGCCGGAAAACGCGTTTTCGGCCGAAAACGTGTACGTTTGCACTTCCCCGCCACAGGGAAGCTGCTAGCCGGGAATTCTCTGCCTGGTTCTACCCGCTGCCAGGAACGCTACGCAGGGCAAAAGCGATTCTCGTCCTCCGTGCTTGCTTTTTCTCAGAAAGAGCCATGGTGTGCTTTTTCGCCGGAAAACGTGTTTTCGGCCGAAAACGTGTACGTTTGCACTTCCCGGCCACAGGGAAGCTGCTAGCCGGCAATTCGCTGCCTATTTCTACCCGCTGCTCAGAACGCTACGCAGGGCAAAAGCGATTCTCGTCCTCCGTGCTTGCTTTTTCTCAGAAAGAGCCGTGGTGTGCGTTTTCGCCGGAAAACGCGTTTTCGGCCGAAAACGTGTACGTTTGCACTTCCCCGCCACAGGGAAGCTGCTAGCCGGGAATTCTCTGCCTGGTTCTACCCGCTGCCCGGAACGCTACGCAGGGCAAAAGCGATTCTCGTCCTCCGTGCTTGCTTTTTCTCAGAAAGAGCCGAGGTGTGCGTTTTCGCCAGAAAACGCGTTTTCGGCCGAAAACGTGTACGTTTGCACTTCCCGGCCACAGGGAAGCTGCTAGCCGGGAATTCTCTGCCTGGTTCTACCCGCTGCCCGGAACGCTACGCAGGGCAAAAGCGATTCTCGTCCTCCGTGCTTGCTTTTTCTCAGAAAGAGCCGTGGTGTGCGTTTTCGCCGGAAAACGCGTTTTCGGCGAAAACGTGTACGTTTGCACTTCCCGGCCACAGGGAAGCTGCTAGCCGGGAATTCTCTGCCTGGTTCTACCCGCTGCCCGGAACGCTACGCAGGGCAAAAGCGATTCTCGTCCTCCGTGCTTGCTTTTTCTCAGAAAGAGCCGTGGTGTGCGTTTTCGCCGGTAAACGCGTTTTCGGCCGAAAACGTGTACGTTTGCACTTCCCGGCCACAGGGAAGCTGCTAGCCGGGAATTCTCTGCCTGGTTCTACCCGCTGCCCGGAACGCTACGCAGGGCAAAAGCGATTCTCGTCCTCCGTGCTTGCTTTTTCTCAGAAAGAGCCGTGGTGTGCGTTTTCGCCGGAAAACGCGTTTTCGGCGAAAACGTGTACGTTTGCACTTCCCGGCCACAGGGAAGCTGCTAGCCGGGAATTCTCTGCCTATTTCTACCCGCTGCTCAGAACGCTACGCAGGGCAAAAGCGATTCTCGTCCTCCGTGCTTGCTTTTTCTCAGAAAGAGCCGTGGTGTGCGTTTTCGCCGGAAAACGCGTTTTCGGCCGAAAACGTGTACGTTTGCACTTCCCGGCCACAGGGAAGCTGCTAGCCGGGAATTCTCTGCCTGGTTCTACCCGCTGCCCGGAACGCTACGCAGGGCAAAAGCGATTCTCGTCCTCCGTGCTTGCTTTTTCTCAGAAAGAGCCGTGGTGTGCGTTTTCGCCGGAAAACGCGTTTTCGGCCGAAAACGTGTACGTTTGCACTTCCCGGCCACAGGGAAGCTGCTAGCCGGGAATTCTCTGCCTGGTTCTACCCGCTGCCCGGAACGCTACGCAGGGCAAAAGCGATTCTCGTCCTCCGTGCTTGCTTTTTCTCAGAAAGAGCCGTGGTGTGCGTTTTCGCCGGTAAACGCGTTTTCGGCCGAAAACGTGTACGTTTGCACTTCCCGGCCACAGGGAAGCTGCTAGCCGGGAATTCTCTGCCTGGTTCTACCCGCTGCCCGGAACGCTACGCAGGGCAAAAGCGATTCTCGTCCTCCGTGCTTGCTTTTTCTCAGAAAGAGCCGTGGTGTGCGTTTTCGCCGGAAAACGCATTTTCGGCCGAAAACGTGTACGTTTGCACTTCCCGGCCACAGGGAAGCTGCTAGCCGGGAATTCTCTGCCTGGTTCTACCCGCTGCCCGGAACGCTACGCAGGGCAAAAGCGATTCTCGTCCTCCGTGCTTGCTTTTTCTCAGAAAGAGCCGTGGTGTGCGTTTTCGCCGGAAAACGCGTTTTTGGCCGAAAACGTGTACGTTTGAACTTCCCCGCCACAGGGAAGCTGCTAGCCGGGAATTCTCTGCCTGGTTCTACCCGCTGCCCGGAACGCTACGCAGGGCAAAAGCGATTCTCGTCCTCCGTGCTTGCTTTTTCTCAGAAAGAGCCGTGGTGTGCGTTTTCGCCGGAAAACGCGTTTTCGGCCGAAAACGTGTACGTTTGCACTTCCCGGCCACAGGGAAGCTGCTAGACGGCAATTCTCTGACTGGTTCTACCCGCTGCCCGGAACGCTACGCAGGGCAAAAGCGATTTTCGTCCTCCGTGCTTGCTTTTTCTCAGAAAGAGCCATGGTGTGCCTTTTCGCCGGATAACGCTTTTACGGCCGAAAACGTGTACGTTTGCACTTCCCCGCCACAGGGAAGCTGCTAGCCGGGAATTCTCTGCCTGGTTCTACCCGCTGCTCAGAACGCTACGCAGGGCAAAAGCGATTCTCGTCCTCCGTGCTTGCTTTTTCTCAGAAAGAGCCGTGGTGTGCGTTTTCGCCTGAAAACGCGTTTTCGGCCAAAAACGTGTACGTTTGCACTTCCCGGCCACAGGGAAGCTGCTAGCCGGCAATTCTCTGCCTGGTTCTACCCGCTGCCCGGAACGCTACGCAGGGCAAAAGCGATTCTCGTCCTCCGTGCTTGCTTTTTCTCAGAAAGAGCCGTGGTGTGCGTTTTCGCCGGAAAACGCGTTTTCGGCCGAAAACGTGTACGTTTGCACTTCCCGGCCACAGGGAAGCTGCTAGCCGGGAATTCTCTGCCTGGTTCTACCCGCTGCCCGGAACGCTACGCAGGGCAAAAGCGATTCTCGTCCTCCGTGCTTGCTTTTTCTCAGAAAGAGCCGTGGTGTGCGTTTTCGCCGGAAAACGCATTTTCGGCCGAAAACGTGTACGTTTGCACTTCCCGGCCACAGGGAAGCTGCTAGCCGGGAATTCTCTGCCTGGTTCTACCCGCTGCCCGGAACGCTACGCAGGGCAAAAGCGATTCTCGTCCTCCGTGCTTGCTTTTTCTCAGAAAGAGCCGTGGTGTGCGTTTTCGCCGGAAAACGCGTTTTTGGCCGAAAACGTGTACGTTTGAACTTCCCCGCCACAGGGAAGCTGCTAGCCGGGAATTCTCTGCCTGGTTCTACCCGCTGCCCGGAACGCTACGCAGGGCAAAAGCGATTCTCGTCCTCCGTGCTTGCTTTTTCTCAGAAAGAGCCGTGGTGTGCGTTTTCGCCGGAAAACGCGTTTTCGGCCGAAAACGTGTACGTTTGCACTTCCCGGCCACAGGGAAGCTGCTAGACGGCAATTCTCTGACTGGTTCTACCCGCTGCCCGGAACGCTACGCAGGGCAAAAGCGATTTTCGTCCTCCGTGCTTGCTTTTTCTCAGAAAGAGCCATGGTGTGCCTTTTCGCCGGATAACGCTTTTACGGCCGAAAACGTGTACGTTTGCACTTCCCCGCCACAGGGAAGCTGCTAGCCGGGAATTCTCTGCCTGGTTCTACCCGCTGCTCAGAACGCTACGCAGGGCAAAAGCGATTCTCGTCCTCCGTGCTTGCTTTTTCTCAGAAAGAGCCGTGGTGTGCGTTTTCGCCGGAAAACGCGTTTTCGGCCAAAAACGTGTACGTTTGCACTTCCCGGCCACAGGGAAGCTGCTAGCCGGCAATTCTCTGCCTGGTTCTACCCGCTGCCCGGAACGCTACGCAGGGCAAAAGCGATTCTCGTCCTCCGTGCTTGCTTTTTCTCAGAAAGAGCCGTGGTGTGCGTTTTCGCCGGAAAACGCGTTTTCGGCCGAAAACGTGTACGTTTGCACTTCCCCGCCACAGGGAAGCTGCTAGCCGGGAATTCTCTGCCTGGTTCTACCCGCTGCCAGGAACGCTACGCAGGGCAAAAGCGATTCTCGTCCTCCGTGCTTGCTTTTTCTCAGAAAGAGCCATTGTGTGCTTTTTCGCCGGAAAACGTGTTTTCGGCCGAAAACGTGTACGTTTGCACTTCCCGGCCACAGGGAAGCTGCTAGCCGGCAATTCGCTGCCTATTTCTACCCGCTGCTCAGAACGCTACGCAGGGCAAAAGCGATTCTCGTCCTCCGTGCTTGCTTTTTCTCAGAAAGAGCCGTGGTGTGCGTTTTCGCCGGAAAACGCGTTTTCGGCTGAAAACGTGTACGTTTGCACTTCCCCGCCACAGGGAAGCTGCTAGCCGGGAATTCTCTGCCTGGTTCTACCCGCTGCCCGGAACGCTACGCAGGGCAAAAGCGATTCTCGTCCTCCGTGCTTGCTTTTTCTCAGAAAGAGCCGTGGTGTGCGTTTTCGCCGGAAAACGCGTTTTCGGCCGAAAACGTGTACGTTTGCACTTCCCCGCCACAGGGAAGCTGCTAGCCGGGAATTCTCTGCCTGGTTCTACCCGCTGCCCGGAACGCTACGCAGGGCAAAAGCGATTCTCGTCCTCCGTGCTTGCTTTTTCTCAGAAAGAGCCGAGGTGTGCGTTTTCGCCAGAAAACGCGTTTTCGGCCGAAAACGTGTACGTTTGCACTTCCCGGCCACAGGGAAGCTGCTAGCCGGGAATTCTCTGCCTGGTTCTACCCGCTGCCCGGAACGCTACGCAGGGCAAAAGCGATTCTCGTCCTCCGTGCTTGCTTTTTCTCAGAAAGAGCCGTGGTGTGCGTTTTCGCCGGAAAACGCGTTTTCGGCGAAAACGTGTACGTTTGCACTTCCCGGCCACAGGGAAGCTGCTAGCCGGCAATTGGTTGCCTATTACTACCCGCTGCTCAGAACGCTACGCAGGGCAAAAGCGATTCTCGTCCTCCGTGCTTGCTTTTTCTCAGAAAGAGCCGTGGTGTGCGTTTTCGCGGGAAAACGCGTTTTCGGCCGAAAACGTGTACGTTTGCACTTCCCGGCCACAGGGAAGCTGCTAGCCGGCAATTGGTTGCCTATTACTACCCGCTGCTCAGAACGCTACGCAGGGCAAAAGCGATTCTCGTCCTCCGTGCTTGCTTTTTCTCAGAAAGAGCCGTGGTGTGCGTTTTCGCCGGTAAACGCGTTTTCGGCCGAAAACGTGTACGTTTGCACTTCCCGGCCACAGGGAAGCTGCTAGCCGGGAATTCTCTGCCTGGTTCTACCCGCTGCCCGGAACGCTACGCAGGGCAAAAGCGATTCTCGTCCTCCGTGCTTGCTTTTTCTCAGAAAGAGCCGTGGTGTGCGTTTTCGCCGGAAAACGCGTTTTCGGCGAAAACGTGTACGTTTGCACTTCCCGGCCACAGGGAAGCTGCTAGCCGGGAATTCTCTGCCTGGTTCTACCCGCTGCCCGGAACGCTACGCAGGGCAAAAGCGATTCTCGTCCTCCGTGCTTGCTTTTTCTCAGAAAGAGCCGTGGTGTGCGTTTTCGCCGGTAAACGCGTTTTCGGCCGAAAACGTGTACGTTTGCACTTCCCGGCCACAGGGAAGCTGCTAGCCGGGAATTCTCTGCCTGGTTCTACCCGCTGCCCGGAACGCTACGCAGGGCAAAAGCGATTCTCGTCCTCCGTGCTTGCTTTTTCTCAGAAAGAGCCGTGGTGTGCGTTTTCGCCGGAAAACGCATTTTCGGCGAAAACGTGTACGTTTGCACTTCCCGGCCACAGGGAAGCTGCTAGCCGGGAATTCTCTGCCTGGTTCTACCCGCTGCCCGGAACGCTACGCAGGGCAAAAGCGATTCTCGTCCTCCGTGCTTGCTTTTTCTCAGAAAGAGCCGTGGTGTGCGTTTTCGCCGGAAAACGCGTTTTTGGCCGAAAACGTGTACGTTTGAACTTCCCCGCCACAGGGAAGCTGCTAGACGGGAATTCTCTGCCTGGTTCTACCCGCTGCCCGGAACGCTACGCAGGGCAAAAGCGATTCTCGTCCTCCGTGCTTGCTTTTTCTCAGAAAGAGCCGTGGTGTGCGTTTTCGCCGGAAAACGCGTTTTCGGCCGAAAACGTGTACGTTTGCACTTCCCGGCCACAGGGAAGCTGCTAGCCGGCAATTCTCTGACTGGTTCTACCCGCTGCCCGGAACGCTACGCAGGGCAAAAGCGATTTTCGTCCTCCGTGCTTGCTTTTTCTCAGAAAGAGCCATGGTGTGCCTTTTCGCCGGATAACGCTTTTACGGACGAAAACGTGTACGTTTGCACTTCCCCGCCACAGGGAAGCTGCTAGCCGGGAATTCTCTGCCTGGTTCTACCCGCTGCTCAGAACGCTATGCAGGGCAAAAGCGATTCTCGTCCTCCGTGCTTGCTTTTTCTCAGAAAGAGCCGTGGTGTGCGTTTTCGCGGGAAAAAGAGTTTTCGGCCGAAAACGTGTACGTTTGCACTTCCCGGCCACAGGGCAGCTGCTAGCCGGGAATTCTCTGCCTGGTTATACCCGCTGCCCGGAACGCTACGCAGGGCAAAAGCGATTCTCGTCCTCCGTGCTTGCTTTTTCTCAGAAAGAGCCGTGGTGTGCGTTTTCGCCGGAAAACGAGTTTTCGGCCGAAAACGTGTACGTTTGCACTTCCCCGCCACAGGGAAGCTGCTAGCCGGGAATTCTCTGCCTGGTTCTACCCGCTGCCCGGAACGCTACGCAGGGCAAAAGCGATTCTCGTCCTCCGTGCTTGCTTTTTCTCAGAAAGAGCCGTGGTGTGCGTTTTCGCCGGAAAACGCGTTTTCGGCCGAAAACGTGTACGTTTGCACTTCCCCGCCACAGGGAAGCTGCTAGCCGGGAATTCTCTGCCTGGTTCTACCCGCTGCCCGGAACGCTACGCAGGGCAAAAGCGATTCTCGTCCTCCGTGCTTGCTTTTTCTCAGAAAGAGCCGTGGTGTGCGTTTTCGCCGGAAAACGCGTTTTCGGCCGAAAACGTGTACGTTTGCACTTCCCGGCCACAGGGAAGCTGCTAGACGGGAATTCTCTGCCTGGTTCTACCCGCTGCCCGGAACGCTACGCAGAGCAAAAGCGGTTCTCGTCCTCCGTGCTTGCTTTTTCTCAGAAAGAGCCGTGGTGTGCGTTTTCGCCGGAAAACGCGTTTTCGGCGAAAACGTGTACGTTTGCACTTCCCGGCCACAGGGAAGCTGCTAGCCGGGAATTCTCTGCCTGGTTCTACCCGCTGCCCGGAACACTACGCAGGGCAAAAGCGATTCTCGTCCTCCGTGCTTGCTTTTTCTCAGAAAGAGCCGTGGTGTGCGTTTTCGCCAGAAAACGCGTTTTCGGCCGAAAACGTGTACGTTTGCACTTCCCCGCCACAGGGAAGCTGCTAGCCGGGAATTCTCTGCCTGGTTCTACCCGCTGCCCGGAGCGCTACGCAGGGCAAAAGCGATTCTCGTCCTCCGTGCTTGCTTTTTCTCAGAAAGAGCCGTGGTGTGCGTTTTCGCCGGAAAACGCGTTTTCGGCCGAAAACGTGTACGTTTGCACTTCCCGGCCACAGGGAAGCTGCTAGCCGGGAATTCTCTGCCTGGTTCTACCCGCTGCCCGGAACGCTACGCAGGGCAAAAGCGATTCTCGTCCTCCGTCCTTGCTTTTTCTCAGAAAGAGCCGTGGTGTGCGTTTTCGCCGGAAAACGCGTTTTCGGCCGAAAACGTGTACGTTTGCACTTCCCCGCCACAGGGAAGCTGCTAGCCGGGAATTCTCTGCCTGGTTCTACCCGCTGCCCGGAACGCTACGCAGGGCAAAAGCGATTCTCGTCCTCCGTGCTTTCTTTTTCACAGAAAGAGCCGTGGTGTGCGTTTTCGCGAGAAAACGCGTTTTCGGCCGATACGTGTAAGTTTGCACATCCCGGCCACAGGGAAGCTGCTAGCCGGGAATTCTCTGCCTGGTTCTACCCGCTGCCCGGAACGCTACGCAGGGCAAAAGCGATTCTCGTCCTCCGTGCTTGCTTTTTCTCAGAAAGAGCCGTGGTGTGCGTTTTCGCCGGTAAACGCGTTTTTGGCCGAAAACGTGTACGTTTGCACTTCCCCGCCACAGGGAAGCTGCTAGCCGGTAATTCTCTGCCTGGTTCTACCCGCTGCCCGGAACGCTACGCAGGGCAAAAGCGATTCTCGTCCTCCGTTCTTGCTTTTTCTCAGAAAGAGCCATGGTGTGCGTTTTCGCCGGAAAACGCGTTTTCGGCCGAAAACGTGTACGTTTGCACTTCCCCGCCACAGGGAAGCTGCTAGCCGGGAATTCTCTGCCTGGTTCTACCCGCTGCCCGGAACGCTACGCAGGGCAAAAGCGATTCTCGTCCTCCGTGCTTGCTTTTTCTCAGAAAGAGCCGTGGTGTGCGTTTTCGCCGGAAAACGCGTTTTTGGCCGAAAACGTGTACGTTTGAACTTCCCCGCCACAGGGAAGCTGCTAGACGGGAATTCTCTGCCTGGTTCTACCCGCTGCCCGGAACGCTACGCAGGGCAAAAGCGATTCTCGTCCTCCGTGCTTGCTTTTTCTCAGAAAGAGCCGTGGTGTGCGTTTTCGCCGGAAAACGCGTTTTCGGCGAAAACGTGTACGTTTGCACTTCCCGGCCACAGGGAAGCTGCTAGCCGGGAATTCTCTGCCTGGTTCTACCCGCTGCCCGGAACACTACGCAGGGCAAAAGCGATTCTCGTCCTCCGTGCTTGCTTTTTCTCAGAAAGAGCCGTGGTGTGCGTTTTCGCCAGAAAACGCGTTTTCGGCCTAAAACGTGTACGTTTGCACTTCCCCGCCACAGGGAAGCTGCTAGCCGGGAATTCTCTGCCTGGTTCTACCCGCTGCCCGGAACGCTACGCAGGGCAAAAGCGATTCTCGTCCTCCGTGCTTGCTTTTTCTCAGAAAGAGCCGTGGTGTGCGTTTTCGCCGGAAAACGCGTTTTCGGCCGAAAACGTGTACGTTTGCACTTCCCGGCCACAGGGAAGCTGCTAGCCGGGAATTCTCTGCCTGGTTCTACCCGCTGCCCGGAACGCTACGCAGGGCAAAAGCGATTCTCGTCCTCCGTCCTTGCTTTTTCTCAGAAAGAGCCGTGGTGTGCGTTTTCGCCGGAAAACGCGTTTTCGGCCGAAAACGTGTACGTTTGCACTTCCCCGCCACAGGGAATCTGCTAGCCGGGAATTCTCTGCCTGGTTCTACCCGCTGCCCGGAACGCTACGCAGGGCAAAAGCGATTCTCGTCCTCCGTGCTTTCTTTTTCACAGAAAGAGCCGTGGTGTGCGTTTTCGCCGGAAAACGCATTTTCGGCGAAAACGTGTACGTTTGCACTTCCCGGCCACAGGGAAGCTGCTAGCCGGGAATTCTCTGCCTGGTTCTACCCGCTGCCCGGAACGCTACGCAGGGCAAAAGCGATTCTCGTCCTCCGTGCTTGCTTTTTCTCAGAAAGAGCCGTGGTGTGCGTTTTCGCCGGAAAACGCGTTTTTGGCCGAAAACGTGTACGTTTGAACTTCCCCGCCACAGGGAAGCTGCTAGACGGGAATTCTCTGCCTGGTTCTACCCGCTGCCCGGAACGCTACGCAGGGCAAAAGCGATTCTCGTCCTCCGTGCTTGCTTTTTCTCAGAAAGAGCCGTGGTGTGCGTTTTCGCCGGAAAACGCGTTTTCGGCCGAAAACGTGTACGTTTGCACTTCCCGGCCACAGGGAAGCTGCTAGACGGGAATTCTCTGACTGGTTCTACCCGCTGCCCGGAACGCTACGCAGGGCAAAAGCGATTTTCGTCCTCCGTGCTTGCTTTTTCTCAGAAAGAGCCATGGTGTGCCTTTTCGCCGGATAACGCTTTTACGGACGAAAACGTGTACGTTTGCACTTCCCCGCCACAGGGAAGCTGCTAGCCGGGAATTCTCTGCCTGGTTCTACCCGCTGCTCAGAACGCTACGCAGGGCAAAAGCGATTCTCGTCCTCCGTGCTTGCTTTTTCTCAGAAAGAGCCGTGGTGTGCGTTTTCGCGGGAAAAAGAGTTTTCGGCCGAAAACGTGTACGTTTGCACTTCCCGGCCACAGGGCAGCTGCTAGCCGGGAATTCTCTGCCTGGTTATACCCGCTGCCCGGAACGCTACGCAGGGCAAAAGCGATTCTCGTCCTCCGTGCTTGCTTTTTCTCAGAAAGAGCCGTGGTGTGCGTTTTCGCCGGAAAACGAGTTTTCGGCCGAAAACGTGTACGTTTGCACTTCCCCGCCACAGGGAAGCTGCTAGCCGGGAATTCTCTGCCTGGTTCTACCCGCTGCCCGGAACGCTACGCAGGGCAAAAGCGATTCTCGTCCTCCGTGCTTGCTTTTTCTCAGAAAGAGCCGTGGTGTGCGTTTTCGCCGGAAAACGCGTTTTCGGCCGAAAACGTGTACGTTTGCACTTCCCCGCCACAGGGAAGCTGCTAGCCGGGAATTCTCTGCCTGGTTCTACCCGCTGCCCGGAACGCTACGCAGGGCAAAAGCGATTCTCGTCCTCCGTGCTTGCTTTTTCTCAGAAAGAGCCGTGGTGTGCGTTTTCGCCGGAAAACGCGTTTTCGGCCGAAAACGTGTACGTTTGCACTTCCCGGCCACAGGGAAGCTGCTAGCCGGGAATTCTCTGCCTGGTTCTACCCGCTGCCCGGAACGCTACGCAGAGCAAAAGCGATTCTCGTCCTCCGTGCTTGCTTTTTCTCAGAAAGAGCCGTGGTGTGCGTTTTCGCCGGAAAACGCGTTTTCGGCGAAAACGTGTACGTTTGCACTTCCCGGCCACAGGGAAGCTGCTAGCCGGGAATTCTCTGCCTGGTTCTACCCGCTGCCCGGAACACTACGCAGGGCAAAAGCGATTCTCGTCCTCCGTGCTTGCTTTTTCTCAGAAAGAGCCGTGGTGTGCGTTTTCGCCGGAAAACGCGTTTTCGGCCGAAAACGTGTACGTTTGCACTTCCCCGCCACAGGGAAGCTGCTAGCCGGGAATTCTCTGCCTGGTTCTACCCGCTGCCCGGAACGCTACGCAGGGCAAAAGCGATTCTCGTCCTCCGTGCTTGCTTTTTCTCAGAAAGAGCCGTGGTGTGCGTTTTCGCCGGAAAACGCGTTTTCGGCCGAAAACGTGTACGTTTGCACTTCCCCGCCACAGGGAAGCTGCTAGCCGGTAATTCTCTGCCTGGATCTACCCGCTGCCCGGAACGCTACGCAGGGCAAAAGCGATTCTCGTCCTCCGTCCTTGCTTTTTCTCAGAAAGAGCCGTGGTGTGCGTTTTCACCGGAAAACGCGTTTTCGGCCGAAAACGTGTACGTTTGCACTTCCCCGCCACAGGGAAGCTGCTAGCCGGGAATTCTCTGCCTGGTTCTACCCGCTGCCCGGAACGCTACGCAGGGCAAAAGCGATTTTCGTCCTCCGTGCTTGCTTTTTCTCAGAAAGAGCCGTGGTGTGCGTTTTCGCGAGAAAACGCGTTTTCGGCCGATACGTGTATGTTTGCACATCCCGGCCACAGGGAAGCTGCTAGCCGGGAATTCTCTGCCTGGTTCTACCCGCTGCCCGGAACGCTACGCAGGGCAAAAGCGATTCTCGTCCTCCGTGCTTGCTTTTTCTCAGAAAGAGCCGTGGTGTGCGTTTTCGCCGGTAAACGCGTTTTCGGCCGAAAACGTGTACGTTTGCACTTCCCCGCCACAGGGAAGCTGCTAGCCGGTAATTCTCTGCCTGGTTCTACCCGCTGCCCGGAACGCTACGCAGGGCAAAAGCGATTCTCGTCCTCCGTTCTTGCTTTTTCTCAGAAAGAGCCATGGTGTGCGTTTTCGCCGGAAAACGCGTTTTCGGCCGAAAACGTGTACGTTTGCACTTCCCCGCCACAGGGAAGCTGCTAGCCGGGAATTCTCTGCCTGGTTCTACCCGCTGCCCGGAACGCTACGCAGGGCAAAAGCGATTCTCGTCCTCCGTGCTTGCTTTTTCTCAGAAAGAGCCGTGGTGTGCGTTTTCGCCGGAAAACGCGTTTTTGGCCGAAAACGTGTACGTTTGAACTTCCCCGCCACAGGGAAGCTGCTAGACGGGATTCTCTGCCTGGTTCTACCCGCTGCCCGGAACGCTACGCAGGGCAAAAGCGATTCTCGTCCTCCGTGCTTGCTTTTTCTCAGAAAGAGCCGTGGTGTGCGTTTTCGCCGGAAAACGCGTTTTCGGCGAAAACGTGTACGTTTGCACTTCCCGGCCACAGGGAAGCTGCTAGCCGGGAATTCTCTGCCTGGTTCTACCCGCTGCCCGGAACACTACGCAGGGCAAAAGCGATTCTCGTCCTCCGTGCTTGCTTTTTCTCAGAAAGAGCCGTGGTGTGCGTTTTCGCCAGAAAACGCGTTTTCGGCCGAAAACGTGTACGTTTGCACTTCCCCGCCACAGGGAAGCTGCTAGCCGGGAATTCTCTGCCTGGTTCTACCCGCTGCCCGGAACGCTACGCAGGGCAAAAGCGATTCTCGTCCTCCGTGCTTGCTTTTTCTCAGAAAGAGCCGTGGTGTGCGTTTTCGCCGGAAAACGCGTTTTCGGCCGAAAACGTGTACGTTTGCACTTCCCGGCCACAGGGAAGCTGCTAGCCGGGAATTCTCTGCCTGGTTCTACCCGCTGCCCGGAACGCTACGCAGGGCAAAAGCGATTCTCGTCCTCCGTCCTTGCTTTTTCTCAGAAAGAGCCGTGGTGTGCGTTTTCGCCGGAAAACGCGTTTTCGGCCGAAAACGTGTACGTTTGCACTTCCCCGCCACAGGGAAGCTGCTAGCCGGGAATTCTCTGCCTGGTTCTACCCGCTGCCCGGAACGCTACGCAGGGCAAAAGCGATTCTCGTCCTCCGTGCTTTCTTTTTCACAGAAAGAGCCGTGGTGTGCGTTTTCGCGAGAAAACGCGTTTTCGGCCGATACGTGTAAGTTTGCACATCCCGGCCACAGGGAAGCTGCTAGCCGGGAATTCTCTGCCTGGTTCTACCCGCTGCCCGGAACGCTACGCAGGGCAAAAGCGATTCTCGTCCTCCGTGCTTGCTTTTTCTCAGAAAGAGCCGTGGTGTGCGTTTTCGCCGGAAAACGCGTTTTCGACCGAAAACGTGTACGTTTGCACTTTCCCGCCACAGGGAAGCTGCTAGCCGGTAATTCTCTGCCTGGATCTACCCGCTGCCCGGAACGCTACGCAGGGCAAAAGCGATTCTCGTCCTCCGTTCTTGCTTTTTCTCAGAAAGAGCCATGGTGTGCGTTTTCGCCGGAAAACGCGTTTTCGGCCGAAAACGTGTACGTTTGCACTTCCCCGCCACAGGGAAGCTGCTAGCCGGGAATTCGCTGCCTATTTTTACCCGCTGCTCAGAACGCTACGCAGGGCAAAAGCGATTCTCGTCCTCCGTGCTTGCTTTTTCTCAGAAAGAGCCGTGGTGTGCGTTTTCGCCGGAAAACGCGTTTTCGGCCGAAAACGTGTACGTTTGCACTTCCCCGCCACAGGGAAGCTGCTAGCCGGGAATTCTCTGCCTGGTTCTACCCGCTGCCCGGAACGCTACGCAGGGCAAAAGCGATTCTCGTCCTCCGTGCTTGCTTTTTCTCAGAAAGAGCCGTGGTGTGCGTTTTCGCCGGAAAACGCGTTTTCGGCCGAAAACGTGTACGTTTGCACTTCCCGGCCACAGGGAAGCTGCTAGCCGGCAATTCTCTGACTGGTTCTACCCGCTGCCCGGAACGCTACGCAGGGCAAAAGCGATTTTCGTCCTCCGTGCTTGCTTTTTCTCAGAAAGAGCCATGGTGTGCTTTTTCGCCGGAAAACGCTTTTTCGGCCGAAAACGTGTACGTTTGGACTTCCCCGCCACAGGGAAGCTGCTAGCCGGGAATTCTCTGCCTGGTTCTACGCGCTGCTCAGAACGCTACGCAGGGCAAAAGCGATTCTCGTCCTCCGTGCTTGCTTTATCTCAGAAAGAGCCGTGGTGTGCGTTTTCGCCGGAAAACGCGTTTTCGGCCGAAAACGTGTACGTTTGCACTTCCCGGCCACAGGGAAGCTGCTAGCCGGGAATTCTCTGCCTGGTTCTACCCGCTGCCCGGAACGCTACGCAGGGCAAAAGCGATTTTCGTCCTCCGTGCTTGCTTTTTCTCAGAAAGAGCCGTGGTGTGCGTTTTCGCCGGAAAACGCGTTTTCGGCCGAAAACGTGTACGTTTGCACTTCCCGGCCACAGGGAAGCTGCTAGACGGGAATTCTCTGCCTGGTTCTACCCGCTGCCCGGAACGCTACGCAGAGCAAAAGCGGTTCTCGTCCTCCGTGCTTGCTTTTTCTCAGAAAGAGCCGTGGTGTGCGTTTTCGCCGGAAAACGCGTTTTAGGCGAAAACGTGTACGTTTGCACTTCCCGGCCACAGGGAAGCTGCTAGCCGGGAATTCTCTGCCTGGTTCTACCCGCTGCCCGGAACACTACGCAGGGCAAAAGCGATTCTCGTCCTCCGTGCTTGCTTTTTCTCAGAAAGAGCCGTGGTGTGCGTTTTCGCCAGAAAACGCGTTTTCGGCCGAAAACGTGTACGTTTGCACTTCCCCGCCACAGGGAAGCTGCTAGCCGGGAATTCTCTGCCTGGTTCTACCCGCTGCCCGGAACGCTACGCAGGGCAAAAGCGATTCTCGTCCTCCGTGCTTGCTTTTTCTCAGAAAGAGCCGTGGTGTGCGTTTTCGCCGGAAAACGCGTTTTCGGCCGAAAACGTGTACGTTTGCACTTCCCCGCCACAGGGAAGCTGCTAGCCGGTAATTCTCTGCCTGGATCTACCCGCTGCCCGGAACGCTACGCAGGGCAAAAGCGATTCTCGTCCTCCGTCCTTGCTTTTTCTCAGAAAGAGCCGTGGTGTGCTTTTTCACCGGAAAACGCGTTTTCGGCCGAAAACGTGTACGTTTGCACTTCCCCGCCACAGGGAAGCTGCTAGCCGGGAATTCTCTGCCTGGTTCTACCCGCTGCCCGGAACGCTACGCAGGGCAAAAGCGATTTTCGTCCTCCGTGCTTGCTTTTTCTCAGAAAGAGCCGTGGTGTGCGTTTTCGCCGGAAAACGCGTTTTCGGCCGAAAACGTGTACGTTTGCACTTCCCGGCCACAGGGAAGCTGCTAGACGGGAATTCTCTGCCTGGTTCTACCCGCTGCCCGGAACGCTACGCAGAGCAAAAGCGGTTCTCGTCCTCCGTGCTTGCTTTTTCTCAGAAAGAGCCGTGGTGTGCGTTTTCGCCGGAAAACGCGTTTTCGGCGAAAACGTGTACGTTTGCACTTCCCGGCCACAGGGAAGCTGCTAGCCGGGAATTCTCTGCCTGGTTCTACCCGCTGCCCGGAACACTACGCAGGGCAAAAGCGATTCTCGTCCTCCGTGCTTGCTTTTTCTCAGAAAGAGCCGTGGTGTGCGTTTTCGCCGGAAAACGCGTTTTCGGCCGAAAACGTGTACGTTTGCACTTCCCCGCCACAGGGAAGCTGCTAGCCGGGAATTCTCTGCCTGGTTCTACCCGCTGCCCGGAACGCTACGCAGGGCAAAAGCGATTCTCGTCCTCCGTGCTTGCTTTTTCTCAGAAAGAGCCGTGGTGTGCGTTTTCGCCGGAAAACGCGTTTTCGGCCGAAAACGTGTACGTTTGCACTTCCCCGCCACAGGGAAGCTGCTAGCCGGTAATTCTCTGCCTGGATCTACCCGCTGCCCGGAACGCTACGCAGGGCAAAAGCGATTCTCGTCCTCCGTCCTTGCTTTTTCTCAGAAAGAGCCGTGGTGTGCGTTTTCACCGGAAAACGCGTTTTCGGCCGAAAACGTGTACGTTTGCACTTCCCCGCCACAGGGAAGCTGCTAGCCGGGAATTCTCTGCCTGGTTCTACCCGCTGCCCGGAACGCTACGCAGGGCAAAAGCGATTTTCGTCCTCCGTGCTTGCTTTTTCTCAGAAAGAGCCGTGGTGTGCGTTTTCGCGAGAAAACGCGTTTTCGGCCGATACGTGTAAGTTTGCACATCCCGGCCACAGGGAAGCTGCTAGCCGGGAATTCTCTGCCTGGTTCTACCCGCTGCCCGGAACGCTACGCAGGGTAAAAGCGATTCTCGTCCTCCGTGCTTGCTTTTTCTCAGAAAGAGCCGTGGTGTGCGTTTTCGCCGGTAAACGCTTTTTCGGCCGAAAACGTGTACGTTTGCACTTCCCCGCCACAGGGAAGCTGCTAGCCGGTAATTCTCTGCCTGGTTCTACCCGCTGCCCGGAACGCTACGCAGGGCAAAAGCGATTCTCGTCCTCCGTTCTTGCTTTTTCTCAGAAAGAGCCATGGTGTGCGTTTTCGCCGGAAAACGCGTTTTCGGCCGAAAACGTGTACGTTTGCACTTCCCCGCCACAGGGAAGCTGCTAGCCGGGAATTCTCTGCCTGGTTCTACCCGCTGCCCGGAACGCTACGCAGGGCAAAAGCGATTCTCGTCCTCCGTGCTTGCTTTTTCTCAGAAAGAGCCGTGGTGTGCGTTTTCGCCGGAAAACGCGTTTTTGGCCGAAAACGTGTACGTTTGAACTTCCCCGCCACAGGGAAGCTGCTAGACGGGAATTCTCTGCCTGGTTCTACCCGCTGCCCGGAACGCTACGCAGGGCAAAAGCGATTCTCGTCCTCCGTGCTTGCTTTTTCTCAGAAAGAGCCGTGGTGTGCGTTTTCGCCGGAAAACGCGTTTTCGGCGAAAACGTGTACGTTTGCACTTCCCGGCCACAGGGAAGCTGCTAGCCGGGAATTCTCTGCCTGGTTCTACCCGCTGCCCGGAACACTACGCAGGGCAAAAGCGATTCTCGTCCTCCGTGCTTGCTTTTTCTCAGAAAGAGCCGTGGTGTGCGTTTTCGCCAGAAAACGCGTTTTCGGCCGAAAACGTGTACGTTTGCACTTCCCCGCCACAGGGAAGCTGCTAGCCGGGAATTCTCTGCCTGGTTCTACCCGCTGCCCGGAACGCTACGCAGGGCAAAAGCGATTCTCGTCCTCCGTGCTTGCTTTTTCTCAGAAAGAGCCGTGGTGTGCGTTTTCGCCGGAAAACGCGTTTTCGGCCGAAAACGTGTACGTTTGCACTTCCCGGCCACAGGGAAGCTGCTAGCCGGGAATTCTCTGCCTGGTTCTACCCGCTGCCCGGAACGCTACGCAGGGCAAAAGCGATTCTCGTCCTCCGTCCTTGCTTTTTCTCAGAAAGAGCCGTGGTGTGCGTTTTCGCCGGAAAACGCGTTTTCGGCCGAAAACGTGTACGTTTGCACTTCCCCGCCACAGGGAAGCTGCTAGCCGGGAATTCTCTGCCTGGTTCTACCCGCTGCCCGGAACGCTACGCAGGGCAAAAGCGATTCTCGTCCTCCGTGCTTTCTTTTTCACAGAAAGAGCCGTGGTGTGCGTTTTCGCGAGAAAACGCGTTTTCGGCCGATACGTGTAAGTTTGCACATCCCGGCCACAGGGAAGCTGCTAGCCGGGAATTCTCTGCCTGGTTCTACCCGCTGCCCGGAACGCTACGCAGGGCAAAAGCGATTCTCGTCCTCCGTGCTTGCTTTTTCTCAGAAAGAGCCGTGGTGTGCGTTTTCGCCGGTAAACGCGTTTTCGACCGAAAACGTGTACGTTTGCACTTCCCCGCCACAGGGAAGCTGCTAGCCGGTAATTCTCTGCCTGGATCTACCCGCTGCCCGGAACGCTACGCAGGGCAAAAGCGATTCTCGTCCTCCGTTCTTGCTTTTTCTCAGAAAGAGCCATGGTGTGCGTTTTCGCCGGAAAACGCGTTTTCGGCCGAAAACGTGTACGTTTGCACTTCCCCGCCACAGGGAAGCTGCTAGCCGGGAATTCGCTGCCTATTTTTACCCGCTGCTCAGAACGCTACGCAGGGCAAAAGCGATTCTCGTCCTCCGTGCTTGCTTTTTCTCAGAAAGAGCCGTGGTGTGCGTTTTCGCCGGAAAACGCGTTTTCGGCCGAAAACGTGTACGTTTGCACTTCCCCGCCACAGGGAAGCTGCTAGCCGGGAATTCTCTGCCTGGTTCTACCCGCTGCCCGGAACGCTACGCAGGGCAAAAGCGATTCTCGTCCTCCGTGCTTGCTTTTTCTCAAAAAGAGCCGTGGTGTGCGTTTTCGCCGGAAAACGCGTTTTCGGCCGAAAACGTGTACGTTTGCACTTCCCGGCCACAGGGAAGCTGCTAGCCGGCAATTCTCTGCCTGGTTCTACCCGCTGCCCGGAACGCTACGCAGGGCAAAAGCGATTTTCGTCCTCCGTGCTTTCTTTTTCTCAGAAAGAGCCATGGTGTGCTTTTTCGCCGGAAAACGCTTTTTCGGCCGAAAACGTGTACGTTTGGACTTCCCCGCCACAGGGAAGCTGCTAGCCGGGAATTCTCTGCCTGGTTCTACGCGCTGCTCAGAACGCTACGCAGGGCAAAAGCGATTCTCGTCCTCCGTGCTTGCTTTATCTCAGAAAGAGCCGTGGTGTGCGTTTTCGCCGGAAAACGCGTTTTCGGCCGAAAACGTGTACGTTTGCACTTCCCGGCCACAGGGAAGCTGCTAGCCGGGAATTCTCTGCCTGGTTCTACCCGCTGCCCGGAACGCTACGCAGGGCAAAAGCGATTTTCGTCCTCCGTGCTTGCTTTTTCTCAGAAAGAGCCGTGGTGTGCGTTTTCGCCAGAAAACGCGTTTTCGGCCGAAAACGCGTACGTTTGCACTTCCCGGCCACAGGGAAGCTGCTAGCCGGGAATTCTCTGCCTGGTTCTACCCGCTGCCCGGAACGCTACGCAGGGCAAAAGCGATTCTCGTCCTCCGTGCTTGCTTTTTCTCAGAAAGAGCCGTGGTGTGCGTTTTCGCCGGAAAACGCGTTTTCGGCCGAAAACGTGTACGTTTGCACTTCCCGGCCACAGGGAAGCTGCTAGACGGGAATTCTCTGCCTGGTTCTACCCGCTGCCCGGAACGCTACGCAGGGCAAAAGCGGTTCTCGTCCTCCGTGCTTGCTTTTTCTCAGAAAGAGCCGTGGTGTGCGTTTTCGCCGGAAAACGCGTTTTCGGCGAAAACGTGTACGTTTGCACTTCCCGGCCACAGGGAAGCTGCTAGCCGTGAATTCTCTGTCTGGTTCTACCCGCTGCCCGGAACGCTACGCAGGGCAAAAGCGGTTCTCGTCCTCCGTGCTTGCTTTTTCTCAGAAAGAGCCGTGGTGTGCGTTTTCGCTAGAAAACGCGTTTTCGGCCGAAAACGCGTACGTTTGCACTTCCCGGCCACAGGGAAGCTGCTAGCTGGCAATTCGCTGCCTATTTCTACCCGCTGCTCAGAACGCTACGCAGGGCAAAAGCGATTCTCGTCCTCCGTGCTTTCTTTTTCTCAGAAAGAGCCGTGGTGTGCGTTTTCGCGAGAAAACGAGTTTTCGGCCGATACGTGTAAGTTTGCACATCCCGGCCACAGGGAAGCTGCTAGCCGGGAATTCTCTGCCTGGTTCTACCCGCTGCCCGGAACGCTACGCAGGGCAAAAGCGATTCTCGTCCTCCGTGCTTGCTTTTTCTCAGAAAGAGCCGTGGTGTGCGTTTTCGCCGGTAAACGCGTTTTCGGCCGAAAACGTGTACGTTTGCACTTCCCCGCCACAGGGAAGCTGCTAGCCGGGAATTCGCTGCCTATTTTTACCCGCTGCTCAGAACGCTACGCAGGGCAAAAGCGATTCTCGTCCTCCGTGCTTGCTTTTTCTCAGAAAGAGCCGTGGTGTGCGTTTTCGCCGGTAAACGCGTTTTTGGCCGAAAACGTGTACGTTTGGACTTCCCCGCCACAGGGAAGCTGCTAGCCGGGAATTCTCTGCCTGGTTCTACCCGCTGCCCGGAACGCTACGCAGGGCAAAAGCGATTCTCGTCCTCCGTGCTTGCTTTTTCTCAGAAAGAGCCGTGGTGTGCGTTTTCGCCGGAAAACGCGTTTTCGGCCGAAAACGTGTACGTTTGCACTTCCCCGCCACAGGGAAGCTGCTAGCCGGGAATTCTCTGCCTGGTTCTACCCGCTGCTCAGAACGCTACGCAGGGCAAAAGCGATTCTCGTCCTCCGTGCTTGCTTTTTCTCAGAAAGAGCCGTGGTGTGCGTTTTCGCCGGAAAACGCGTTTTCGGCCGAAAACGTGTACGTTTGCACTTCCCCGCCACAGGGAAGCTGCTAGCCGGGAATTCTCTGCCTGGTTCTACCCGCTGCCCGGAACGCTACGCAGGGCAAAAGCGATTCTCGTCCTCCGTGCTTGCTTTTTCTCAGAAAGAGCCGTGGTGTGCGTTTTCGCCGGAAAACGCGTTTTCGGCCGAAAACGTGTACGTTTGCACTTCCCGGCCACAGGGAAGCTGCTAGACGGGAATTCTCTGCCTGGTTCTACCCGCTGCCCGGAACGCTACGCAGGGCAAAAGCGATTTTCGTCCTCCGTGCTTGCTTTTTCTCAGAAAGAGCCATGGTGTGCTTTTTCGCCGGAAAACGCTTTTTCGGCCGAAAACGTGTACGTTTGCACTTCCCCGCCACAGGGAAGCTGCTAGCCGGGAATTCTCTGCCTGGTTCTACCCGCTGCTCAGAACGCTACGCAGGGCAAAAGCGATTCTCGTCCTCCGTGCTTGCTTTTTCTCAGAAAGAGCCGTGGTGTGCGTTTTCGCCGGAAAACACATTTTCGGCGAAAACGTGTACGTTTGCAATTCCCGGCCACAGGGAATCTGCTAGCCGGGAATTCTCTGCCTGGTTCTACCCGCTGCCCGGAACGCTACGCAGGGCAAAAGCGATTCTCGTCCTCCGTGCTTGCTTTTTCTCAGAAAGAGCCGTGGTGTGCGTTTTCGCGGGAAAACGCGTTTTCGGCCGAAAACGTGTAGGTTTGCACTTCCCGGCCACAGGGAAGCTGCTAGCCGGGAATTCTCTGCCTGGTTCTACCCGCTGCCCGGAACGCTACGCAGGGCAAAAGCGATTCTCGTCCTCCGTGCTTGCTTTTTCTCAGAAAGAGCCGTGGTGTGCGTTTTCGCCGGAAAACGCGTTTTCGGGCGAAAACGTGTACGTTTGCACTTCCCGGCCACAGGGAAGCTTCTAGACGGGAATTCTCTGCCTGGTTCTACCCGCTGCCCGGAACGCTACGCAGGGCAAAAGCGATTCTCGTCCTCCCTGCTTGCTTTTTCTCAGAAAGAGCCGTGGTGTGCGTTTTCGCCGGAAAACGCGTTTTCGGCCGAAAACGTGTACGTTTGCACTTCCCGGCCACAGGGAAGCTGCTAGACGGGAATTCTCTGCCTGGTTCTACCCGCTGCCCGGAACGCTACGCAGGGCAAAAGCGATTTTCGTCCTCCGTGCTTGCTTTTTCTCAGAAAGAGCCGTGGTGTGCGTTTTCGCCGGTAAACGCGTTTTCGGCCGAAAACGTGTACGTTTGCACTTCCCGGCCACAGGGAAGCTGCTAGCCGGGAATTCTCTGCCTGGTTCTACCCGCTGCCCGGAACGCTACGCAGGGCAAAAGCGATTCTCGTCCTCCGTGCTTGCTTTTTCTCAGAAAGAGCCGTGGTGTGCTTTTTCGCCGGAAAACGCGTTTTCGGCGAAAACGTGTACGTTTGCACTTCCCGGCCACAGGGAAGCTGCTAGCCGGGAATTCTCTGTCTGGTTCTACCCGCTGCCCGGAACACTACGCAGGGCAAAAGCGATTCTCGTCCTCCGTGCTTGCTTTTTCTCAGAAAGAGCCGTGGTGTGCGTTTTCGCCGGAAAACGCGTTTTCGGCCGAAAACGTGTACGTTTGCACTGCCCCGCCACAGGGAAGCTGCTAGCCGGGAATTCTCTGCCTGGTTCTACCCGCTGCCCGGAACGCTACGCAGGGCAAAAGCGATTCTCGTCCTCCGTGCTTGCTTTTTCTCAGAAAGAGCCGTGGTGTGCTTTTTCTCCGGAAAACGCGTTTTCGGCCGGAAACGTGTACGTTTGCACTTCCCCGCCACAGGGAAGCTGCTAGCCGGGAATTCTCTGCCTGGTTCTACCCGCTGCCCGGAACGCTACGCAGGGCAAAAGCGGTTCTCGTCCTCCGTGCTTGCTTTTTCTCAGAAAGAGCCGTGGTGTGCGTTTTCGCGGGAAAACGCGTTTTCGGCCGAAAACGTGTACGTTTGCACTTCCCGGCCACAGGGAAGCTGCTAGCCGGGAATTCTCTGCCTGGTTCTACCCGCTGCCCGGAACGCTACGCAGAGCAAAAGCGATTCTCGTCCTCCGTGCTTGCTTTTTCTCAGAAAGAGCCGTGGTGTGCGTTTTCGCCGGAAAACGCGTTTTCGGCCGAAAACGTGTACGTTTGCACTTCCCCGCCACAGGGAAGCTGCTAGACGGGAATTCTCTGCCTGGTTCTACCCGCTGCCCGGAAAGCTACGCAGGGCAAAAGCTATTCTCGTCCTCCGTGCTTGCTTTTTCTCAGAAAGGGCCGTGGTGTGCGTTTTCGCCGGAAAACGCGTTTTCGGCCGAAAACGTGTACGTTTTCACTTCCCGGCCACAGGGAAGCTGCTAGCCGGGAATTCGCTGCCTATTTCTACCCGCTGCTCAGAACGCTACGCAGGGCAAAAGGGATTCTCGTCCTCCGTGCTTGCTTTTTCTCAGAAAGAGCCGTGGTGTGCGTTTTCGCCGGAAAACGCGTTTCCGGCCGAAAACGTGTACGTTTGCACTTCCCGGCCACAGGGAAGCTGCTAGACGGGAATTCTCTGCCTGGTTCTACTCGCTGCCCGGAACGCTACGCAGGGCAAAAGCGATTTTCGTCCTCCGTGCTTGCTTTATCTCAGAAAGAGCCGTGGTGTGCGTTTTCGCCGCAAAACGCGTTTTCGGCCGAAAACGTGTACGTTTGCACTTCCCGGCCACAGGGAAGCTGCTAGCCGGGAATTCTCTGCCTGGTTCTACCCGCTGCCCGGAACGCTACGCAGGGCAAAAGCGATTCTCGTCCTCCGTGCTTGCTTTTTCTCAGAAAGTACCGTGGTGTGCGTTTTCGCCGGAAAACGCTTTTTCGGCTGAAAACGTGTACGTTTGCACTTCCCGGCCACAGGGAAGCTGCTAGCCGGGAATTCGCTGCCTGGTTCTACCCGCTGCCCGGAACGCTACGCAGGGCAAAAGCGATTTTCGTCCTCCGTGCTTGCTTTTTCTCAGAAAGAGCCATGGTGTGCTTTTTCGCCGGAAAACGCGTTTTCGGCCGAAAACGTGTACGTTTGCACTTCCCGGCCACAGGGAAGCTGCTAGCCGGCAATTCGCTGCCTATTTCTACCCGCTGCTCAGAACGCTACGCAGGGCAAAAGCGATTCTCGTCCTCCGTGCTTGCTTTTTCTCAGAAAGAGCCGTGGTGTGCGTTTTCGCTTGAAAACGCGTTTTCGGCCGAAAACGTGTACGTTTGCACTTCCCCGCCACAGGGAAGCTGCTAGCCGGGAATTCTCTGCCTGGTTCTACCCGATGCCCGGAACGCTACGCAGGGCAAAAGCGATTCTCGTCCTCCGTGCTTTCTTTTTCTCAGAAAGAGCCGTGGTGTGCGTTTTCGCGGGAAAACGCGTTTTCGGCTGAAAACGTGTACGTTTGCACTTCCCCGCCACAGGGAAGCTGCTAGCCGGCAATTCGCTGCCTATTTCTACCCGCTGCTCAGAACGCTACGCAGGGCAAAAGCGATTCTCGTCCTCCGTGCTTTCTTTTTCTCAGAAAGAGCCGTGGTGTGCGTTTTCGCCGGAAAACGCGTTTTCGGCCGAAAACGTGTACGTTTGCACTTCCCCGCCACAGGGAAGCTGCTAGCCGGGAATTCTCTGCCTGGTTCTACCCGCTGCCCGGAACGCTACGCAGGGCAAAAGCGATTCTCGTCCTCCGTGTTTGCTTTTTCTCAGAAAGAGCCGTGGTGTGCGTTTTCGCCGGAAAACGCGTTTTCGGCCGGAAACGTGTACGTTTGCACTTCCCGGCCACAGGGAAGCTGCTAGCCGGGAATTCTCTGCCTGGTTCTACCCGCTGCCCGGAACGCTACGCAGGGCAAAAGCGATTCTCGTCCTCCGTGCTTGCTTTTTCTCAGAAAGAGCCGTGGTGTGCGTTTTCGCCGGAAAACGCGTTTTCGGCCGAAAACGTGTACGTTTGCACTTCCCCGCCACAGGGAAGCTGCTAGCCGGGAATTCTCTGCCTGGTTCTACCCGCTGCCAGGAACGCTACGCAGGGCAAAAGCGATTCTCGTCCTCCGTGCTTGCTTTTTCTCAGAAAGAGCCATGGTGTGCTTTTTCGCCGGAAAACGTGTTTTCGGCCGAAAACGTGTACGTTTGCACTTCCCGGCCACAGGGAAGCTGCTAGCCGGCAATTCGCTGCCTATTTCTACCCGCTGCTCAGAACGCTACGCAGGGCAAAAGCGATTCTCGTCCTCCGTGCTTGCTTTTTCTCAGAAAGAGCCGTGGTGTGCGTTTTCGCCGGAAAACGCGTTTTCGGCCGAAAACGTGTACGTTTGCACTTCCCCGCCACAGGGAAGCTGCTAGCCGGGAATTCTCTGCCTGGTTCTACCCGCTGCCCGGAACGCTACGCAGGGCAAAAGCGATTCTCGTCCTCCGTGCTTGCTTTTTCTCAGAAAGAGCCGAGGTGTGCGTTTTCGCCAGAAAACGCGTTTTCGGCCGAAAACGTGTACGTTTGCACTTCCCGGCCACAGGGAAGCTGCTAGCCGGGAATTCTCTGCCTGGTTCTACCCGCTGCCCGGAACGCTACGCAGGGCAAAAGCGATTCTCGTCCTCCGTGCTTGCTTTTTCTCAGAAAGAGCCGTGGTGTGCGTTTTCGCCGGAAAACGCGTTTTCGGCGAAAACGTGTACGTTTGCACTTCCCGGCCACAGGGAAGCTGCTAGCCGGGAATTCTCTGCCTGGTTCTACCCTCTGCCCGGAACACTACGCAGGGCAAAAGCGATTCTCGTCCTCCGTGCTTGCTTTTTCTCAGAAAGAGCCGTGGTGTGCGTTTTCGCCGGTAAACGCGTTTTCGGCCGAAAACGTGTACGTTTGCACTTCCCCGCCACAGGGAAGCTGCTAGCCGGCAATTCGCTGCCTGGTTCTACCCGCTGCCCGGAACGCTACGCAGGGCAAAAGCGATTCTCGTCCTCCGTGCTTGCTTTTTCTCAGAAAGAGCCGTGGTGTGCGTTTTCGCCAGAAAACACGTTTTCGGCCGAAAACGTGTACGTTTGCACTTCCCCGCCACAGGGAAGCTGCTAGCCGGGAATTCTCTGCCTGGTTCTACCCGCTGCCCGGAACGCTACGCAGGGCAAAAGCGATTCTCGTCCTCCGTGCTTGCTTTTTCTCAGAAAGAGCCATGGTGTGCTTTTTCGCCGGAAAACGCTTTTTCGGCCGAAAACGTGTACGTTTGCACTTCCCGGCCACAGGGAAGCTGCTAGCCGGCAATTGGTTGCCTATTACTACCCGCTGCTCAGAACGCTACGCAGGGCAAAAGCGATTCTCGTCCTCCGTGCTTGCTTTTTCTCAGAAAGAGCCGTGGTGTGCGTTTTCGCGGGAAAACGCGTTTTCGGCCGAAAACGTGTACGTTTGCACTTCCCGGCCACAGGGAAGCTGCTAGCCGGGAATTCTCTGCCTGGTTCTACCCGCTGCCCGGAACGCTACGCAGGGCAAAAGCGATTCTCGTCCTCCGTGCTTGCTTTTTCTCAGAAAGAGCCGCGGTGTGCGTTTTCGCCAGAAAACGCGTTTTCGGCCGAAAACGTGTACGTTTGCACTTCCCGGCCACAGGGAAGCTGCTAGCCGGGAATTCTCTGCCTGGTTCTACCCGCTGCCCGGAACGCTACGCAGGGCAAAAGCGATTCTCGTCCTCCGTGCTTGCTTTTTCTCAGAAAGAGCCGTGGTGTGCGTTTTCGCCGGAAAACGCGTTTTCGGCGAAAACGTGTACGTTTGCACTTCCCGGCCACAGGGAAGCTGCTAGCCGGGAATTCTCTGCCTGGTTCTACCCGCTGCCCGGAACGCTACGCAGGGCAAAAGCGATTCTCGTCCTCCGTGCTTGCTTTTTCTCAGAAAGAGCCGTGGTGTGCGTTTTCGCCGGTAAACGCGTTTTCGGCCGAAAACGTGTACGTTTGCACTTCCCGGCCACAGGGAAGCTGCTAGCCGGGAATTCTCTGCCTGGTTCTACCCGCTGCCCGGAACGCTACGCAGGGCAAGCGATTCTCGTCCTCCGTGCTTGCTTTTTCTCAGAAAGAGCCGTGGTGTGCGTTTTCGCCGGAAAACGCGTTTTCGGCGAAAACGTGTACGTTTGCACTTCCCGGCCACAGGGAAGCTGCTAGCCGGGAATTCTCTGCCTATTTCTACCCGCTGCTCAGAACGCTACGCAGGGCAAAAGCGATTCTCGTCCTCCGTGCTTGCTTTTTCTCAGAAAGAGCCGTGGTGTGCTTTTTCGCCGGAAAACGCGTTTTCGGCCGAAAACGTGTACGTTTGCACTTCCCGGCCACAGGGAAGCTGCTAGCCGGGAATTCTCTGCCTGGTTCTACCCGCTGCCCGGAACGCTACGCAGGGCAAAAGCGATTCTCGTCCTCCGTGCTTGCTTTTTCTCAGAAAGAGCCGTGGTGTGCGTTTTCGCCGGAAAACGCGTTTTCGGCCGAAAACGTGTACGTTTGCACTTCCCGGCCACAGGGAAGCTGCTAGCCGGGAATTCTCTGCCTGGTTCTACCCGCTGCCCGGAACACTACGCAGGGCAAAAGCGATTCTCGTCCTCCGTGCTTGCTTTTTCTCAGAAAGAGCCGTGGTGTGCGTTTTCGCCAGAAAACGCGTTTTCGGCCGAAAACGTGTACGTTTGCACTTCCCCGCCACAGGGAAGCTGCTAGCCGGGAATTCTCTGCCTGGTTCTACCCGCTGCCCGGAACGCTACGCAGGGCAAAAGCGATTCTCGTCCTCCGTGCTTGCTTTTTCTCAGAAAGAGCCGTGGTGTGCGTTTTCGCCGGAAAACGCGTTTTCGGCCGAAAACGTGTACGTTTGCACTTCCCGGCCACAGGGAAGCTGCTAGCCGGGAATTCTCTGCCTGGTTCTACCCGCTGCCCGGAACGCTACGCAGGGCAAAAGCGATTCTCGTCCTCCGTCCTTGCTTTTTCTCAGAAAGAGCCGTGGTGTGCGTTTTCGCCGGAAAACGCGTTTTCGGCCGAAAACGTGTACGTTTGCACTTCCCCGCCACAGGGAAGCTGCTAGCCGGGAATTCTCTGCCTGGTTCTACCCGCTGCCCGGAACGCTACGCAGGGCAAAAGCGATTCTCGTCCTCCGTGCTTTCTTTTTCACAGAAAGAGCCGTGGTGTGCGTTTTCGCGAGAAAACGCGTTTTCGGCCGATACGTGTAAGTTTGCACATCCCGGCCACAGGGAAGCTGCTAGCCGGGAATTCTCTGCCTGGTTCTACCCGCTGCCCGGAACGCTACGCAGGGCAAAAGCGATTCTCGTCCTCCGTGCTTGCTTTTTCTCAGAAAGAGCCGTGGTGTGCGTTTTCGCCGGTAAACGCGTTTTCGGCGAAAACGTGTACGTTTGCACTTCCCGGCCACAGGGAAGCTGCTAGCCGGGAATTCTCTGCCTGGTTCTACCCGCTGCCCGGAACACTACGCAGGGCAAAAGCGATTCTCGTCCTCCGTGCTTGCTTTTTCTCAGAAAGAGCCGTGGTGTGCGTTTTCGCCAGAAAACGCGTTTTCGGCCGAAAACGTGTACGTTTGCACTTCCCCGCCACAGGGAAGCTGCTAGCCGGGAATTCTCTGCCTGGTTCTACCCGCTGCCCGGAACGCTACGCAGGGCAAAAGCGATTCTCGTCCTCCGTGCTTGCTTTTTCTCAGAAAGAGCCGTGGTGTGCGTTTTCGCCGGAAAACGCGTTTTCGGCCGAAAACGTGTACGTTTGAACTTCCCCGCCACAGGGAAGATGCTAGACGGGAATTCTCTGCCTGGTTCTACCCGCTGCCCGGAACGCTACGCAGGGCAAAAGCGATTCTCGTCCTCTGTGCTTGCTTTTTCTCAGAAAGAGCCGTGGTGTGCGTTTTCGCCGGAAAACGCGTTTTCGGCGAAAACGTGTACGTTTGCACTTCCCGGCCACAGGGAAGCTGCTAGCCGGGAATTCTCTGCCTGGTTCTACCCGCTGCCCGGAACACTACGCAGGGCAAAAGCGATTCTCGTCCTCCGTGCTTGCTTTTTCTCAGAAAGAGCCGTGGTGTGCGTTTTCGCCAGAAAACGCGTTTTCGGCCGAAAACGTGTACGTTTGCACTTCCCCGCCACAGGGAAGCTGCTAGCCGGGAATTCTCTGCCTGGTTCTACCCGCTGCCCGGAACGCTACGCAGGGCAAAAGCGATTCTCGTCCTCCGTGCTTGCTTTTTCTCAGAAAGAGCCGTGGTGTGCGTTTTCGCCGGAAAACGCGTTTTCGGCCGAAAACGTGTACGTTTGCACTTCCCGGCCACAGGGAAGCTGCTAGCCGGGAATTCTCTGCCTGGTTCTACCCGCTGCCCGGAACGCTACGCAGGGCAAAAGCGATTCTCGTCCTCCGTCCTTGCTTTTTCTCAGAAAGAGCCGTGGTGTGCGTTTTCGCCGGAAAACGCGTTTTCGGCCGAAAACGTGTACGTTTGCACTTCCCCGCCACAGGGAATCTGCTAGCCGGGAATTCTCTGCCTGGTTCTACCCGCTGCCCGGAAGGCTACGCAGGGCAAAAGCGATTCTCGTCCTCCGTGCTTTCTTTTTCACAGAAAGAGCCGTGGTGTGCGTTTTCGCCGGAAAACGCATTTTCGGCGAAAACGTGTACGTTTGCACTTCCCGGCCACAGGGAAGCTGCTAGCCGGGAATTCTCTGCCTGGTTCTACCCGCTGCCCGGAACGCTACGCAGGGCAAAAGCGATTCTCGTCCTCCGTGCTTGCTTTTTCTCAGAAAGAGCCGTGGTGTGCGTTTTCGCCGGAAAACGCGTTTTTGGCCGAAAACGTGTACGTTTGAACTTCCCCGCCACAGGGAAGCTGCTAGACGGGAATTCTCTGCCTGGTTCTACCCGCTGCCCGGAACGCTACGCAGGGCAAAAGCGATTCTCGTCCTCCGTGCTTGCTTTTTCTCAGAAAGAGCCGTGGTGTGCGTTTTCGCCGGAAAACGCGTTTTCGGCCGAAAACGTGTACGTTTGCACTTCCCGGCCACAGGGAAGCTGCTAGCCGGCAATTCTCTGACTGGTTCTACCCGCTGCCCGGAACGCTACGCAGGGCAAAAGCGATTTTCGTCCTCCGTGCTTGCTTTTTCTCAGAAAGAGCCATGGTGTGCCTTTTCGCCGGATAACGCTTTTACGGACGAAAACGTGTACGTTTGCACTTCCCCGCCACAGGGAAGCTGCTAGCCGGGAATTCTCTGCCTGGTTCTACCCGCTGCTCAGAACGCTACGCAGGGCAAAAGCGATTCTCGTCCTCCGTGCTTGCTTTTTCTCAGAAAGAGCCGTGGTGTGCGTTTTCGCGGGAAAAAGAGTTTTCGGCCGAAAACGTGTACGTTTGCACTTCCCGGCCACAGGGCAGCTGCTAGCCGGGAATTCTCTGCCTGGTTATACCCGCTGCCCGGAACGCTACGCAGGGCAAAAGCGATTCTCGTCCTCCGTGCTTGCTTTTTCTCAGAAAGAGCCGTGGTGTGCGTTTTCGCCGGAAAACGCGTTTTCGGCCGAAAACGTGTACGTTTGCACTTCCCCGCCACAGGGAAGCTGCTAGCCGGGAATTCTCTGCCTGGTTCTACCCGCTGCCCGGAACGCTACGCAGGGCAAAAGCGATTCTCGTCCTCCGTGCTTGCTTTTTCTCAGAAAGAGCCGTGGTGTGCGTTTTCGCCGGAAAACGCGTTTTCGGCCGAAAACGTGTACGTTTGCACTTCCCCGCCACAGGGAAGCTGCTAGCCGGGAATTCTCTGCCTGGTTCTACCCGCTGCCCGGAAGGCTACGCAGGGCAAAAGCGATTCTCGTCCTCCGTGCTTGCTTTTTCTCAGAAAGAGCCGTGGTGTGCGTTTTCGCCGGAAAACGCGTTTTCGGCCGAAAACGTGTACGTTTGCACTTCCCGGCCACAGGGAAGCTGCTAGCCGGGAATTCTCTGCCTGGTTCTACCCGCTGCCCGGAACGCTACGCAGAGCAAAAGCGGTTCTCGTCCTCCGTGCTTGCTTTTTCTCAGAAAGAGCCGTGGTGTGCGTTTTCGCCGGAAAACGCGTTTTCGGCGAAAACGTGTACGTTTGCACTTCCCGGCCACAGGGAAGCTGCTAGCCGGGAATTCTCTGCCTGGTTCTACCCGCTGCCCGGAACACTACGCAGGGCAAAAGCGATTCTCGTCCTCCGTGCTTGCTTTTTCTCAGAAAGAGCCGTGGTGTGCGTTTTCGCCAGAAAACGCGTTTTCGGCCGAAAACGTGTACGTTTGCACTTCCCCGCCACAGGGAAGCTGCTAGCCGGGAATTCTCTGCCTGGTTCTACCCGCTGCCCGGAACGCTACGCAGGGCAAAAGCGATTCTCGTCCTCCGTGCTTGCTTTTTCTCAGAAAGAGCCGTGGTGTGCGTTTTCGCCGGAAAACGCGTTTTCGGCCGAAAACGTGTACGTTTGCACTTCCCGGCCACAGGGAAGCTGCTAGCCGGGAATTCTCTGCCTGGTTCTACCCGCTGCCCGGAACGCTACGCAGGGCAAAAGCGATTCTCGTCCTCCGTCCTTGCTTTTTCTCAGAAAGAGCCGTGGTGTGCGTTTTCGCCGGAAAACGCGTTTTCGGCCGAAAACGTGTACGTTTGCACTTCCCCGCCACAGGGAAGCTGCTAGCCGGGAATTCTCTGCCTGGTTCTACCCGCTGCCCGGAACGCTACGCAGGGCAAAAGCGATTCTCGTCCTCCGTGCTTTCTTTTTCACAGAAAGAGCCGTGGTGTGCGTTTTCGCGAGAAAACGCGTTTTCGGCCGATACGTGTAAGTTTGCACATCCCGGCCACAGGGAAGCTGCTAGCCGGGAATTCTCTGCCTGGTTCTACCCGCTGCCCGGAACGCTACGCAGGGCAAAAGCGATTCTCGTCCTCCGTGCTTGCTTTTTCTCAGAAAGAGCCGTGGTGTGCGTTTTCGCCGGTAAACGCGTTTTCGGCCGAAAACGTGTACGTTTGCACTTCCCCGCCACAGGGAAGCTGCTAGCCGGTAATTCTCTGCCTGGTTCTACCCGCTGCCCGGAACGCTACGCAGGGCAAAAGCGATTCTCGTCCTCCGTTCTTGCTTTTTCTCAGAAAGAGCCATGGTGTGCGTTTTCGCCGGAAAACGCGTTTTCGGCCGAAAACGTGTACGTTTGCACTTCCCCGCCACAGGGAAGCTGCTAGCCGGGAATTCTCTGCCTGGTTCTACCCGCTGCCCGGAACGCTACGCAGGGCAAAAGCGATTCTCGTCCTCCGTGCTTGCTTTTTCTCAGAAAGAGCCGTGGTGTGCGTTTTCGCCGGAAAACGCGTTTTTGGCCGAAAACGTGTACGTTTGAACTTCCCCGCCACAGGGAAGCTGCTAGACGGGAATTCTCTGCCTGGTTCTACCCGCTGCCCGGAACGCTACGCAGGGCAAAAGCGATTCTCGTCCTCCGTGCTTGCTTTTTCTCAGAAAGAGCCGTGGTGTGCGTTTTCGCCGGAAAACGCGTTTTCGGCGAAAACGTGTACGTTTGCACTTCCCGGCCACAGGGAAGCTGCTAGCCGGGAATTCTCTGCCTGGTTCTACCCGCTGCCCGGAACACTACGCAGGGCAAAAGCGATTCTCGTCCTCCGTGCTTGCTTTTTCTCAGAAAGAGCCGTGGTGTGCGTTTTCGCCAGAAAACGCGTTTTCGGCCGAAAACGTGTACGTTTGCACTTCCCCGCCACAGGGAAGCTGCTAGCCGGGAATTCTCTGCCTGGTTCTACCCGCTGCCCGGAACGCTACGCAGGGCAAAAGCGATTCTCGTCCTCCGTGCTTGCTTTTTCTCAGAAAGAGCCGTGGTGTGCGTTTTCGCCGGAAAACGCGTTTTCGGCCGAAAACGTGTACGTTTGCACTTCCCGGCCACAGGGAAGCTGCTAGCCGGGAATTCTCTGCCTGGTTCTACCCGCTGCCCGGAACGCTACGCAGGGCAAAAGCGATTCTCGTCCTCCGTCCTTGCTTTTTCTCAGAAAGAGCCGTGGTGTGCGTTTTCGCCGGAAAACGCGTTTTCGGCCGAAAACGTGTACGTTTGCACTTCCCCGCCACAGGGAAGCTGCTAGCCGGGAATTCTCTGCCTGGTTCTACCCGCTGCCCGGAACGCTACGCAGGGCAAAAGCGATTCTCGTCCTCCGTGCTTTCTTTTTCACAGAAAGAGCCGTGGTGTGCGTTTTCGCGAGAAAACGCGTTTTCGGCCGATACGTGTAAGTTTGCACATCCCGGCCACAGGGAAGCTGCTAGCCGGGAATTCTCTGCCTGGTTCTACCCGCTGCCCGGAACGCTACGCAGGGCAAAAGCGATTCTCGTCCTCCGTGCTTGCTTTTTCTCAGAAAGAGCCGTGGTGTGCGTTTTCGCCGGTAAACGCGTTTTCGGCCGAAAACGTGTACGTTTGCACTTCCCCGCCACAGGGAAGCTGCTAGCCGGTAATTCTCTGCCTGGATCTACCCGCTGCCCGGAACGCTACGCAGGGCAAAAGCGATTCTCGTCCTCCGTTCTTGCTTTTTCTCAGAAAGAGCCATGGTGTGCGTTTTCGCCGGAAAACGCGTTTTCGGCCGAAAACGTGTACGTTTGCACTTCCCCGCCACAGGGAAGCTGCTAGCCGGGAATTCGCTGCCTATTTTTACCCGCTGCTCAGAACGCTACGCAGGGCAAAAGCGATTCTCGTCCTCCGTGCTTGCTTTTTCTCAGAAAGAGCCGTGGTGTGCGTTTTCGCCGGAAAACGCGTTTTCGGCCGAAAACGTGTACGTTTGCACTTCCCCGCCACAGGGAAGCTGCTAGCCGGGAATTCTCTGCCTGGTTCTACCCGCTGCCCGGAACGCTACGCAGGGCAAAAGCGATTCTCGTCCTCCGTGCTTGCTTTTTCTCAGAAAGAGCCGTGGTGTGCGTTTTCGCCGGAAAACGCGTTTTCGGCCGAAAACGTGTACGTTTGCACTTCCCGGCCACAGGGAAGCTGCTAGCCGGCAATTCTCTGACTGGTTCTACCCGCTGCCCGGAACGCTACGCAGGGCAAAAGCGATTTTCGTCCTCCGTGCTTGCTTTTTCTCAGAAAGAGCCATGGTGTGCTTTTTCGCCGGAAAACGCTTTTTCGGCCGAAAACGTGTACGTTTGGACTTCCCCGCCACAGGGAAGCTGCTAGCCGGGAATTCTCTGCCTGGTTCTACGCGCTGCTCAGAACGCTACGCAGGGCAAAAGCGATTCTCGTCCTCCGTGCTTGCTTTATCTCAGAAAGAGCCGTGGTGTGCGTTTTCGCCGGAAAACGCGTTTTCGGCCGAAAACGTGTACGTTTGCACTTCCCGGCCACAGGGAAGCTGCTAGCCGGGAATTCTCTGCCTGGTTCTACCCGCTGCCCGGAACGCTACGCAGGGCAAAAGCGATTTTCGTCCTCCGTGCTTGCTTTTTCTCAGAAAGAGCCGTGGTGTGCGTTTTCGCCAGAAAACGCGTTTTCGGCCGAAAACGCGTACGTTTGCACTTCCCGGCCACAGGGAAGCTGCTAGCCGGGAATTCTCTGCCTGGTTCTACCCGCTGCCCGGAACGCTACGCAGGGCAAAAGCGATTCTCGTCCTCCGTGCTTGCTTTTTCTCAGAAAGAGCCGTGGTGTGCGTTTTCGCCGGAAAACGCGTTTTCGGCCGAAAACGTGTACGTTTGCACTTCCCGGCCACAGGGAAGCTGCTAGACGGGAATTCTCTGCCTGGTTCTACCCGCTGCCCGGAACGCTACGCAGGGCAAAAGCGGTTCTCGTCCTCCGTGCTTGCTTTTTCTCAGAAAGAGCCGTGGTGTGCGTTTTCGCCGGAAAACGCGTTTTCGGCGAAAACGTGTACGTTTGCACTTCCCGGCCACAGGGAAGCTGCTAGCCGTGAATTCTCTGTCTGGTTCTACCCGCTGCCCGGAACACTACGCAGGGCAAAAGCGATTCTCGTCCTCCGTGCTTGCTTTTTCTCAGAAAGAGCCGTGGTGTGCGTTTTCGCCAGAAAACGCGTTTTCGGCCGAAAACGTGTACGTTTGCACTTCCCCGCCACAGGGAAGCTGCTAGCCGGGAATTCTCTGCCTGGTTCTACCCGCTGCCAGGAACGCTACGCAGGGCAAAAGCGATTCTCGTCCTCCGTGCTTGCTTTTTCTCAGAAAGAGCCGTGGTGTGCGTTTTCGCCGGAAAACGCGTTTTCGGCCGAAAACGTGTACGTTTGCACTTCCCGGCCACAGGGAAGCTGCTAGCCGGGAATTCTCTGCCTGGTTCTACCCGCTGCCCGGAACGCTACGCAGGGCAAAAGCGATTCTCGTCCTCCGTGCTTGCTTTTTCTCAGAAAGAGCCGTGGTGTGCGTTTTCGCCGGTAAACGCGTTTTCGGCCGAAAACGTGTACGTTTGCACTTCCCGGCCACAGGGAAGCTGCTAGCCGGCAATTCTCTGCCTGGTTCTACCCGCTGCCCGGAACGCTACGCAGGGCAAAAGCGATTTTCGTCCTCCGTGCTTGCTTTTTCTCAGAAAGAGCCGTGGTGTGCGTTTTCGCCAGAAAACGCGTTTTCGGCCGAAAACGCGTACGTTTGCACTTCCCGGCCACAGGGAAGCTGCTAGCCGGGAATTCTCTGCCTGGTTCTACCCGCTGCCCGGAACGCTACGCAGGGCAAAAGCGATTCTCGTCCTCCGTGCTTGCTTTTTCTCAGAAAGAGCCGTGGTGTGCGTTTTCGCCGGAAAACGCGTTTTCGGCCGAAAACGTGTAGGTTTGCACTTCCCGGCCACAGGGAAGCTGCTAGCCGGGAATTCTCTGCCTGGTTCTACCCGCTGCCCGGAACGCTACGCAGGGCAAAAGCGATTCTCGTCCTCCGTGCTTGCTTTTTCTCAGAAAGAGCCGTGGTGTGCGTTTTCGCCGGAAAACGCGTTTTCGGGCGAAAACGTGTACGTTTGCACTTCCCGGCCACAGGGAAGCTGCTAGACGGGAATTCTCTGCCTGGTTCTACCCGCTGCCCGGAACGCTACGCAGGGCAAAAGCGGTTCTCGTCCTCCGTGCTTGCTTTTTCTCAGAAAGAGCCATGGTGTGCTTTTTCGCCGGAAAACGCTTTTTCGGCCGAAAACGTGTACGTTTGGACTTCCCCGCCACAGGGAAGCTGCTAGCCGGGAATTCTCTGCCTGGTTCTACCCGCTGCTCAGAACGCTACGCAGGGCAAAAGCGATTCTCGTCCTCCGTGCTTGCTTTATCTCAGAAAGAGCCGTGGTGTGCGTTTTCGCCGGAAAACGCGTTTTCGGCCGAAAACGTGTACGTTTGCACTTCCCGGCCACAGGGAAGCTGCTAGCCGGGAATTCTCTGCCTGGTTCTACCCGCTGCCCGGAACGCTACGCAGGGCAAAAGCGATTTTCGTCCTCCGTGCTTGCTTTTTCTCAGAAAGAGCCGTGGTGTGCGTTTTCGCCAGAAAACGCGTTTTCGGCCGAAAACGCGTACGTTTGCACTTCCCGGCCACAGGGAAGCTGCTAGCCGGGAATTCTCTGCCTGGTTCTACCCGCTGCCCGGAACGCTACGCAGGGCAAAAGCGATTCTCGTCCTCCGTGCTTGCTTTTTCTCAGAAAGAGCCGTGGTGTGCGTTTTCGCCGGAAAACGCGTTTTCGGCCGAAAACGTGTACGTTTGCACTTCCCGGCCGCAGGGAAGCTGCTAGCCGGGAATTCTCTGCCTGGTTCTACCCGCTGCCCGGAACGCTACGCAGGGCAAAAGCGATTCTCGTCCTCCGTGCTTGCTTTTTCTCAGAAAGAGCCGTGGTGTGCGTTTTCGCCGGTAAACGCGTTTTCGGCCGAAAACGTGTACGTTTGCACTTCCCGGCCACAGGGAAGCTGCTAGACGGGAATTCTCTGCCTGGTTCTACCCGCTGCCCGGAACGCTACGCAGGGCAAAAGCGATTCTCGTCCTCCGTGCTTGCTTTTTCTCAGAAAGAGCCGTGGTGTGCGTTTTCGCCGGAAAACGCGTTTTCGGCGAAAACGTGTACGTTTGCACTTCCCGGCCACAGGGAAGCTGCTAGCCGTGAATTCTCTGTCTGGTTCTACCCGCTGCCCGGAACACTACGCAGGGCAAAAGCGATTCTCGTCCTCCGTGCTTGCTTTTTCTCAGAAAGAGCCGTGGTGTGCGTTTTCGCCAGAAAACGCGTTTTCGGCCGAAAACGTGTACGTTTGCACTTCCCCGCCACAGGGAAGCTGCTAGCCGGGAATTCTCTGCCTGGTTCTACCCGCTGCCAGGAACGCTACGCAGGGCAAAAGCGATTCTCGTCCTCCGTGCTTGCTTTTTCTCAGAAAGAGCCGTGGTGTGCGTTTTCGCCGGAAAACGCGTTTTCGGCCGAAAACGTGTACGTTTGCACTTCCCGGCCACAGGGAAGCTGCTAGCCGGGAATTCTCTGCCTGGTTCTACCCGCTGCCCGGAACGCTACGCAGGGCAAAAGCGATTCTCGTCCTCCGTGCTTGCTTTTTCTCAGAAAGAGCCGTGGTGTGCGTTTTCGCCGGTAAACGCGTTTTCGGCCGAAAACGTGTACGTTTGCACTTCCCGGCCACAGGGAAGCTGCTAGCCGGGAATTCTCTGCCTGGTTCTACCCGCTGCCCGGAACGCTACGCAGGGCAAAAGCGATTCTCGTCCTCCGTGCTTGCTTTTTCTCAGAAAGAGCCGTGGTGTGCGTTTTCGCCGGAAAACGCGTTTTCGGCCGAAAACGTGTACGTTTGCACTTCCCGGCCACAGGGAAGCTGCTAGCCGGGAATTCTCTGCCTGGTTCTACCCGCTGCCCGGAACGCTACGCAGGGCAAAAGCGATTCTCGTCCTCCGTGCTTGCTTTTTCTCAGAAAGAGCCATGGTGTGCTTTTTCGCCGGAAAACGCGTTTTCAGCCGAAAACGTGTACGTTTGCACTTCCCGGCCACAGGGAAGCTGCTAGCTGGCAATTCGCTGCCTATTTCTACCCGCTGCTCAGAACGCTACGCAGGGCAAAAGCGATTCTCGTCCTCCGTGCTTTCTTTTTCTCAGAAAGAGCCGTGGTGTGCGTTTTCGCGAGAAAACGAGTTTTCGGCCGATACGTGTAAGTTTGCACATCCCGGCCACAGGGAAGCTGCTAGCCGGGAATTCTCTGCCTGGTTCTACCCGCTGCCCGGAACGCTACGCAGGGCAAAAGCGATTCTCGTCCTCCGTGCTTGCTTTTTCTCAGAAAGAGCCGTGGTGTGCGTTTTCGCCGGAAAACGCGTTTTCGGCCGAAAACGTGTACGTTTGCACTTCCCCGCCACAGGGAAGCTGCTAGCCGGGAATTCGCTGCCTATTTTTACCCGCTGCTCAGAACGCTACGCAGGGCAAAAGCGATTCTCGTCCTCCGTGCTTGCTTTTTCTCAGAAAGAGCCGTGGTGTGCGTTTTCGCCGGTAAACGCGTTTTTGGCCGAAAACGTGTACGTTTGCACTTCCCCGCCACAGGGAAGCTGCTAGCCGGGAATTCTCTGCCTGGTTCTACCCGCTGCCCGGAACGCTACGCAGGGCAAAAGCGATTCTCGTCCTCCGTGCTTGCTTTTTCTCAGAAAGAGCCGTGGTGTGCGTTTTCGCCGGAAAACGCGTTTTCGGCCGAAAACGTGTACGTTTGCACTTCCCCGCCACAGGGAAGCTGCTAGCCGGGAATTCTCTGCCTGGTTCTACCCGCTGCTCAGAACGCTACGCAGGGCAAAAGCGATTCTCGTCCTCCGTGCTTGCTTTTTCTCAGAAAGAGCCGTGGTGTGCGTTTTCGCCGGAAAACGCGTTTTCGGCCGAAAACGTGTACGTTTGCACTTCCCCGCCACAGGGAAGCTGCTAGCCGGGAATTCTCTGCCTGGTTCTACCCGCTGCCCGGAACGCTACGCAGGGCAAAAGCGATTCTCGTCCTCCGTGCTTGCTTTTTCTCAGAAAGAGCCGTGGTGTGCGTTTTCGCCGGAAAACGCCTTTTCGGCCGAAAACGTGTACGTTTGCACTTCCCGGCCACAGGGAAGCTGCTAGACGGGAATTCTCTGCCTGGTTCTACCCGCTGCCCGGAACGCTACGCAGGGCAAAAGCGATTTTCGTCCTCCGTGCTTGCTTTTTCTCAGAAAGAGCCATGGTGTGCTTTTTCGCCGGAAAACGCTTTTTCGGCCGAACACGTGTACGTTTGGACTTCCCCGCCACAGGGAAGCTGCTAGCCGGGAATTCTCTGCCTGGTTCTACCCGGTGCTCAGAACGCTACGCAGGGCAAAAGCGATTCTCGTCCTCCGTGCTTGCTTTTTCTCAGAAAGAGCCGTGGTGTGCGTTTTCGCCGGAAAACACATTTTCGGCGAAAACGTGTACGTTTGCAATTCCCGGCCACAGGGAATCTGCTAGCCGGGAATTCTCTGCCTGGTTCTACCCGCTGCCCGGAACGCTACGCAGGGCAAAAGCGATTCTCGTCCTCCGTGCTTGCTTTTTCTCAGAAAGAGCCGTGGTGTGCGTTTTCGCCAGAAAACGCGTTTTCGGCCGAAAACGTGTACGTTTGCACTTCCCCGCCACAGGGAAGCTGCTAGCCGGGAATTCTCTGCCTGGTTCTACCCGCTGCCAGGAACGCTACGCAGGGCAAAAGCGATTCTCGTCCTCCGTGCTTGCTTTTTCTCAGAAAGAGCCGTGGTGTGCGTTTTCGCCGGAAAACGCGTTTTCGGGCGAAAACGTGTACGTTTGCACTTCCCGGCCACAGGGAAGCTGCTAGCCGGGAATTCTCTGCCTGGTTCTACCCGCTGCCCGGAACGCTACGCAGGGCAAAAGCGATTCTCGTCCTCCCTGCTTGCTTTTTCTCAGAAAGAGCCGTGGTGTGCGTTTTCGCCGGAAAACGCGTTTTCGGCCGAAAACGTGTACGTTTGCACTTCCCGGCCACAGGGAAGCTGCTAGACGGGAATTCTCTGCCTGGTTCTACCCGCTGCCCGGAACGCTACGCAGGGCAAAAGCGATTTTCGTCCTCCGTGCTTGCTTTTTCTCAGAAAGAGCCGTGGTGTGCGTTTTCGCCGGTAAACGCGTTTTCGGCCGAAAACGTGTACGTTTGCACTTCCCGGCCACAGGGAAGCTGCTAGCCGGGAATTCTCTGCCTGGTTCTACCCGCTGCCCGGAACGCTACGCAGGGCAAAAGCGATTCTCGTCCTCCGTGCTTGCTTTTTCTCAGAAAGAGCCGTGGTTTTCCTTTTTCGCCGGAAAACGCATTTTCGGCGAAAACGTGTACGTTTGCACTTCCCGGCCACAGGGAAGCTGCTAGCCGGGAATTCTCTGCCTGGTTCTACCCGCTGCCCGGAACACTACGCAGGGCAAAAGCGATTCTCGTCCTCCGTGCTTGCTTTTTCTCAGAAAGAGCCGTGGTGTGCGTTTTCGCCGGAAAACGCGTTTTCGGCCGAAAACGTGTACGTTTGCACTTCCCCGCCACAGGGAAGCTGCTAGCCGGGAATTCTCTGCCTGGTTCTACCCGCTGCCCGGAACGCTACGCAGGGCAAAAGCGATTCTCGTCCTCCGTGCTTGCTTTTTCTCAGAAAGAGCCGTGGTGTGCGTTTTCGCCGGAAAACGCGTTTTCGGCCGAAAACGTGTACGTTTGCACTTCCCGGCCACAGGGAAGCTGCTAGCCGGGAATTCTCTGCCTGGTTCTACCCGCTGCCCGGAACGCTACGCAGGGCAAAAGCGATTTTCGTCCTCCGTGCTTGCTTTTTCTCAGAAAGAGCCGTGGTGTGCTTTTTCGCCGGAAAACGCGTTTTCGGCGAAAACGTGTACGTTTGCACTTCCCGGCCACAGGGAAGCTGCTAGCCGGGAATTCTCTGTCTGGTTCTACCCGCTGCCCGGAACACTACGCAGGGCAAAAGCGATTCTCGTCCTCCGTGCTTGCTTTTTCTCAGAAAGAGCCGTGGTGTGCGTTTTCGCCGGAAAACGCGTTTTCGGCCGAAAACGTGTACGTTTGCACTTCCCGGCCACAGGGAAGCTGCTAGACGGGAATTCTCTGCCTGGTTCTACCCGCTGCCCGGAACGCTACGCAGGGCAAAAGCGATTTTCGTCCTCCGTGCTTGCTTTTTCTCAGAAAGAGCCATGGTGTGCTTTTTCGCCGGAAAACGCTTTTTCGGCCGAAAACGTGTACGTTTGGACTTCCCCGCCACAGGGAAGCTGCTAGCCGGGAATTCTCTGCCTGGTTCTACCCGCTGCTCAGAACGCTACGCAGGGCAAAAGCGATTCTCGTCCTCCGTGCTTGCTTTATCTCAGAAAGAGCCGTGGTGTGCGTTTTCGCCGGAAAACGCGTTTTCGGCCGAAAACGTGTACGTTTGCACTTCCCGGCCACAGGGAAGCTGCTAGCCGGGAATTCTCTGCCTGGTTCTACCCGCTGCCCGGAACGCTACGCAGGGCAAAAGCGATTTTCGTCCTCCGTGCTTGCTTTTTCTCAGAAAGAGCCGTGGTGTGCGTTTTCGCCAGAAAACGCGTTTTCGGCCGAAAACGCGTACGTTTGCACTTCCCGGCCACAGGGAAGCTGCTAGCCGGGAATTCTCTGCCTGGTTCTACCCGCTGCCCGGAACGCTACGCAGGGCAAAAGCGATTCTCGTCCTCCGTGCTTGCTTTTTCTCAGAAAGAGCCGTGGTGTGCGTTTTCGCCGGAAAACGCGTTTTCGGCCGAAAACGTGTACGTTTGCACTTCCCGGCCACAGGGCAGCTGCTAGCCGGGAATTCTCTGCCTGGTTCTACCCGCTGCCCGGAACGCTACGCAGGGCAAAAGCGATTCTCGTCCTCCGTGCTTGCTTTTTCTCAGAAAGAGCCGTGGTGTGCGTTTTCGCCGGTAAACGCGTTTTCGGCCGAAAACGTGTACGTTTGCACTTCCCGGCCACAGGGAAGCTGCTAGCCGGGAATTCTCTGCCTGGTTCTACCCGCTGCCCGGAACGCTACGCAGGGCAAAAGCGATTCTCGTCCTCCGTGCTTGCTTTTTCTCAGAAAGAGCCGTGGTGTGCGTTTTCGCCGGAAAACGCGTTTTCGGCCGAAAACGTGTACGTTTGCACTTCCCGGCCACAGGGAAGCTGCTAGCCGGGAATTCTCTGCCTGGTTCTACCCGCTGCCCGGAACGCTACGCAGGGCAAAAGCGATTCTCGTCCTCCGTGCTTGCTTTTTCTCAGAAAGAGCCATGGTGTGCTTTTTCGCCGGAAAACGCGTTTTCGGCCGAAAACGTGTACGTTTGCACTTCCCGGCCACTGGGAAGCTGCTAGCTGGCAATTCGCTGCCTATTTCTACCCGCTGCTCAGAACGCTACGCAGGGCAAAAGCGATTCTCGTCCTCCGTGCTTTCTTTTTCTCAGAAAGAGCCGTAGTGTGCGTTTTCGCGAGAAAACGAGTTTTCGGCCGATACGTGTACGTTTGCACATCCCGGCCACAGGGAAGCTGCTAGCCGGGAATTCTCTGCCTGGTTCTACCCGCTGCCAGGAACGCTACGCAGGGCAAAAGCGATTCTCGTCCTCCGTGCTTGCTTTTTCTCAGAAAGAGCCGTGGTGTGCGTTTTCGCCGGTAAACGCGTTTTCGGCCGAAAACGTGTACGTTTGCACTTCCCCGCCACAGGGAAGCTGCTAGCCGGGAATTCGCTGCCTATTTTTACCCGCTGCTCAGAACGCTACGCAGGGCAAAAGCGATTCTCGTCCTCCGTGCTTGCTTTTTCTCAGAAAGAGCCGTGGTGTGCGTTTTCGCCGGTAAACGCGTTTTCGGCCGAAAACGTGTACGTTTGCACTTCCCCGCCACAGGGAAGCTGCTAGCCGGGAATTCTCTGCCTGGTTCTACCCGCTGCCCGGAACGCTACGCAGGGCAAAAGCGATTCTCGTCCTCCGTGCTTGCTTTTTCTCAGAAAGAGCCATGGTGTGCGTTTTCGCCGGAAAACGCGTTTTCGGCCGAAAACGTGTACGTTTGCACTTCCCCGCCACAGGGAAGCTGCTAGCCGGGAATTCTCTGCCTGGTTCTACCCGCTGCTCAGAACGCTACGCAGGGCAAAAGCGATTCTCGTCCTCCGTGCTTGCTTTTTCTCAGAAAGAGCCGTGGTGTGCGTTTTCGCCGGAAAACGCGTTTTCGGCCGAAAACGTGTACGTTTGCACTTCCCCGCCACAGGGAAGCTGCTAGCCGGGAATTCTCTGCCTGGTTCTACCCGCTGCCCGGAACGCTACGCAGGGCAAAAGCGATTCTCGTCCTCCGTGCTTGCTTTTTCTCAGAAAGAGCCGTGGTGTGCGTTTTCGCCGGAAAACGCGTTTTCGGCCGAAAACGTGTACGTTTGCACTTCCCGGCCACAGGGAAGCTGCTAGCCGGGAATTCTCTGCCTGGTTCTACCCGCTGCCCGGAACGCTACGCAGGGCAAAAGCGATTTTCGTCCTCCGTGCTTGCTTTTTCTCAGAAAGAGCCATGGTGTGCTTTTTCGCCGGAAAACGCTTTTTCGGCCGAACACGTGTACGTTTGGACTTCCCCGCCACAGGGAAGCTGCTAGCCGGGAATTCTCTGCCTGGTTCTACCCGCTGCTCAGAACGCTACGCAGGGCAAAAGCGATTCTCGTCCTCCGTGCTTGCTTTTTCTCAGAAAGAGCCGTGGTGTGCGTTTTCGCCGGAAAACACATTTTCGGCGAAAACGTGTACGTTTGCAATTCCCGGCCACAGGGAATCTGCTAGCCGGGAATTCTCTGCCTGGTTCTACCCGCTGCCCGGAACGCTACGCAGGGCAAAAGCGATTCTCGTCCTCCGTGCTTGCTTTTTCTCAGAAAGAGCCGTGGTGTGCGTTTTCGCGGGAAAACGCGTTTTCGGCCGAAAACGTGTAGGTTTGCACTTCCCGGCCACAGGGAAGCTGCTAGCCGGGAATTCTCTGCCTGGTTCTACCCGCTGCCCGGAACGCTACGCAGGGCAAAAGCGATTCTCGTCCTCCGTGCTTGCTTTTTCTCAGAAAGAGCCGTGGTGTGCGTTTTCGCCGGAAAACGCGTTTTCGGGCGAAAACGTGTACGTTTGCACTTCCCGGCCACAGGGAAGCTTCTAGACGGGAATTCTCTGCCTGGTTCTACCCGCTGCCCGGAACGCTACGCAGGGCAAAAGCGATTCTCGTCCTCCCTGCTTGCTTTTTCTCAGAAAGAGCCGTGGTGTGCGTTTTCGACGGAAAACGCGTTTTCGGCCGAAAACGTGTACGTTTGCACTTCCCGGCCACAGGGAAGCTGCTAGACGGGAATTCTCTGCCTGGTTCTACCCGCTGCCCGGAACGCTACGCAGGGCAAAAGCGATTTTCGTCCTCCGTGCTTGCTTTTTCTCAGAAAGAGCCGTGGTGTGCGTTTTCGCCGGTAAACGCGTTTTCGGCGAAAACGTGTACGTTTGCAATTCCCGGCCACAGGGAATCTGCTAGCCGGGAATTCTCTGCCTGGTTCTACCCGCTGCCCGGAACGCTACGCAGGGCAAAAGCGATTCTCGTCCTCCGTGCTTGCTTTTTCTCAGAAAGAGCCGTGGTGTGCGTTTTCGCGGGAAAACGCGTTTTCGGCCGAAAACGTGTAGGTTTGCACTTCCCGGCCACAGGGAAGCTGCTAGCCGGGAATTCTCTGCCTGGTTCTACCCGCTGCCCGGAACGCTACGCAGGGCAAAAGCGATTCTCGTCCTCCGTGCTTGCTTTTTCTCAGAAAGAGCCGTGGTGTGCGTTTTCGCCGGAAAACGCGTTTTCGGGCGAAAACGTGTACGTTTGCACTTCCCGGCCACAGGGAAGCTGCTAGACGGGAATTCTCTGCCTGGTTCTACCCGCTGCCCGGAACGCTACGCAGGGCAAAAGCGATTCTCGTCCTCCCTGCTTGCTTTTTCTCAGAAAGAGCCGTGGTGTGCGTTTTCGACGGAAAACGCGTTTTCGGCCGAAAACGTGTACGTTTGCACTTCCCCGCCACAGGGAAGCTGCTAGCCGGGAATTCTCTGCCTGGTTCTACCCGCTGCCCGGAACGCTACGCAGAGCAAAAGCGATTCTCGTCCTCCGTGCTTGCTTTTTCTCAGAAAGAGCCGTGGTGTGCGTTTTCGCCAGAAAACGCGTTTTCGGCCGAAAACGTGTACGTTTGCACTTCCCCGCCACAGGGAAGCTGCTAGCCGGGAATTCTCTGCCTGGTTCTACCCGCTGCCAGGAACGCTACGCAGGGCAAAAGCGATTCTCGTCCTCCGTGCTTGCTTTTTCTCAGAAAGAGCCGTGGTGTGCGTTTTCGCCGGAAAACGCGTTTTCGGCCGAAAACCAGTACGTTTGCACTTCCCGGCCACAGGGAAGCTGCTAGCCGGGAATTCTCTGCCTGGTTCTACCCGCTGCCCGGAACGCTACGCAGGGCAAAAGCGGTTCTCGTCCTCCGTGCTTGCTTTTTCTCAGAAAGAGCCGTGGTGTGCGTTTTCGCCGGTAAACGCGTTTTCGGCCGAAAACGTGTACGTTTGCACTTCCCGGCCACAGGGAAGCTGCTAGCCGGCAATTCTCTGCCTGGTTCTACCCGCTGCCCGGAACGCTACGCAGGGCAAAAGCGATTTTCGTCCTCCGTGCTTGCTTTTTCTCAGAAAGAGCCGTGGTGTGCGTTTTCGCCAGAAAACGCGTTTTCGGCCGAAAACGCGTACGTTTGCACTTCCCGGCCACAGGGAAGCTGCTAGCCGGGAATTCTCTGCCTGGTTCTACCCGCTGCCCGGAACGCTACGCAGGGCAAAAGCGATTCTCGTCCTCCGTGCTTGCTTTTTCTCAGAAAGAGCCGTGGTGTGCGTTTTCGCCGGAAAACGCGTTTTCGGCCGAAAACGTGTACGTTTGCACTTCCCGGCCACAGGGAAGCTGCTAGCCGGGAATTCTCTGCCTGGTTCTACCCGCTGCCCGGAACGCTACGCAGGGCAAAAGCGATTCTCGTCCTCCGTGCTTGCTTTTTCTCAGAAAGAGCCGTGGTGTGCGTTTTCGCCGGAAAACGCGTTTTCGGCCGAAAACGTGTACGTTTGCACTTCCCGGCCACAGGGAAGCTGCTAGCCGGGAATTCTCTGCCTGGTTCTACCCGCTGCCCGGAACGCTACGCAGGGCAAAAGCGATTCTCGTCCTCCGTGCTTGCTTTTTCTCAGAAAGAGCCGTGGTGTGCGTTTTCGCCGGAAAACGCGTTTTCGGCCGAAAACGTGTACGTTTGCACTTCCCGGCCACAGGGAAGCTGCTAGACGGGAATTCTCTGCCTGGTTCTACCCGCTGCCCGGAACGCTATGCAGGGCAAAAGCGATTTTCGTCCTCCGTGCTTGCTTTTTCTCAGAAAGAGCCGTGGTGTGCGTTTTCGCCGGTAAACGCGTTTTCGGCCGAAAACGTGTACGTTTGCACTTCCCCGCCACAGGGAAGCTGCTAGCCGGGAATTCTCTGCCTGGTTCTACCCGCTGCCCGGAACGCTACGCAGGGCAAAAGCGATTCTCGTCCTCCGTGCTTGCTTTTTCTCAGAAAGAGCCGTGGTGTGCGTTTTCGCCGGAAAACGCATTTTCGGCGAAAACGTGTACGTTTGCACTTCCCGGCCACAGGGAAGCTGCTAGCCGGGAATTCTCTGCCTGGTTCTACCCGCTGCCCGGAACGCTACGCAGGGCAAAAGCGATTCTCGTCCTCCGTGCTTGCTTTTTCTCAGAAAGAGCCGTGGTGTGCGTTTTCGCCGGAAAACGCGTTTTCGACCGAAAACGTGTACGTTTGCACTTCCCCGCCACAGGGAAGCTGCTAGCCGGGAATTCTCTGCCTGGTTCTACCCGCTGCCCGGAACGCTACGCAGGGCAAAAGCGATTCTCGTCCTCCGTGCTTGCTTTTTCTCAGAAAGAGCCGTGGTGTGCGTTTTCGCCGGAAAACGCGTTTTCGGCCGAAAACGTGTACGTTTGCACTTCCCGGCCACAGGGAAGCTGCTAGCCGGGAATTCTCTGCCTGGTTTTACCCGCTGCCCGGAACGCTACGCAGGGCAAAAGCGATTTTCGTCCTCCGTGCTTGCTTTTTCTCAGAAAGAGCCGTGGTGTGCTTTTTCGCGGGAAAAAGCGTTTTCGGCCGAAAACTTGTACGTTTGCACTTCCCGGCCACAGGGAAGCTGCTAGCCGGGAATTCTCTGCCTGGTTCTACCCGCTGCCCGGAACGCTACGCAGGGCAAAAGCGATTCTCGTCCTCCGTGCTTGCTTTTTCTCAGAAAGAGCCGTGGTGTGCGTTTTCGCCGGAAAACGCGTTTTCGGCCGAAAACGTGTACGTTTGCACTTCCCCGCCACAGGGAAGCTGCTAGCCGGGAATTCTCTGCCTGGTTCTACCCGCTGCCCGGAACGCTACGCAGGGCAAAAGCGATTCTCGTCCTCCGTGCTTGCTTTTTCTCAGAAAGAGCCGTGGTGTGCGTTTTCGCCAGAAAACGCGTTTTCGGCTGAAAACGTGTACGTTTGCACTTCCCGGCCACAGGGAAGCTGCTAGCCGGGAATTCTCTGCCTGGTTCTACCCGCTGCCCGGAACGCTACGCAGGGCAAAAGCGATTCTCGTCCTCCGTGCTTGCTTTTTCTCAGAAAGAGCCGTGGTGTGCGTTTTCGCCGGAAAACGCGTTTTCGGCCGAAAACGTGTACGTTTGCACTTCCCGGCCACAGGGAAGCTGCTAGACGGGAATTCTCTGCCTGGTTCTACCCGCTGCCCGGAACGCTATGCAGGGCAAAAGCGATTTTCGTCCTCCGTGCTTGCTTTTTCTCAGAAAGAGCCGTGGTGTGCGTTTTCGCCGGTAAACGCGTTTTCGGCCGAAAACGTGTACGTTTGCACTTCCCCGCCACAGGGAAGCTGCTAGCCGGGAATTCTCTGCCTGGTTCTACCCGCTGCCCGGAACGCTACGCAGGGCAAAAGCGATTCTCGTCCTCCGTGCTTGCTTTTTCTCAGAAAGAGCCGTGGTGTGCGTTTTCGCCGGAAAACGCATTTTCGGCGAAAACGTGTACGTTTGCACTTCCCGGCCACAGGGAAGCTGCTAGCCGGGAATTCTCTGCCTGGTTCTACCCGCTGCCCGGAACGCTACGCAGGGCAAAAGCGATTCTCGTCCTCCGTGCTTGCTTTTTCTCAGAAAGAGCCGTGGTGTGCGTTTTCGCCGGAAAACGCGTTTTCGACCGAAAACGTGTACGTTTGCACTTCCCCGCCACAGGGAAGCTGCTAGCCGGGAATTCTCTGCCTGGTTCTACCCGCTGCCCGGAACGCTACGCAGGGCAAAAGCGATTCTCGTCCTCCGTGCTTGCTTTTTCTCAGAAAGAGCCGTGGTGTGCGTTTTCGCCGGAAAACGCGTTTTCGGCCGAAAACGTGTACGTTTGCACTTCCCGGCCACAGGGAAGCTGCTAGCCGGGAATTCTCTGCCTGGTTTTACCCGCTGCCCGGAACGCTACGCAGGGCAAAAGCGATTTTCGTCCTCCGTGCTTGCTTTTTCTCAGAAAGAGCCGTGGTGTACTTTTTCGCCGGAAAACGCGTTTTCGGCGAAAACGTGTACGTTTGCACTTCCCGGCCACAGGGAAGCTGCTAGCCGGGAATTCTCTGCCTGGTTCCACCCGCTGCCCGGAACACTACGCAGGGCAAAAGCGATTCTCGTCCTCCGTGCTTGCTTTTTCTCAGAAAGAGCCGTGGTGTGCGTTTTCGCCGGAAAACGCGTTTTCGGCCGAAAACGTGTACGTTTGCACTTCCCGGCCACAGGGAAGCTGCTAGCCGGGAATTCTCTGCCTGGTTCTACCCGCTGCCCGGAACGCTACGCAGGGCAAAAGCGATTCTCGTCCTCCGTGCTTGCTTTTTCTCAGAAAGAGCCGTGGTGTGCGTTTTCGCCGGAAAACGCGTTTTCGGCCGAAAACGTGTACGTTTGCACTTCCCGGCCACAGGGAAGCTGCTAGCCGGGAATTCTCTGCCTGGTTCTACCCGCTGCCCGGAACACTACGCAGGGCAAAAGCGATTCTCGTCCTCCGTGCTTGCTTTTTCTCAGAAAGAGCCGTGGTGTGCGTTTTCGCCGGAAAACGAGTTTTCGGCCGAAAACGTGTACGTTTGCACTTCCCCGCCACAGGGAAGCTGCTAGCCGGGAATTCTCTGCCTGGTTCTACCCGCTGCCCGGAACGCTACGCAGGGCAAAAGCGATTCTCGTCCTCCGTGCTTGCTTTTTCTCAGAAAGAGCCGTGGTGTGCGTTTTCGCCGGAAAACGCGTTTTCGGCCGAAAACGTGTACGTTTGCACTTCCCGGCCACAGGGAAGCTGCTAGCCGGCAATTCGCTGCCTATTTCTACCCGCTGCTCAGAACGCTACGCAGGGCAAAAGCGATTCTCGTCCTCCGTGCTTGCTTTTTCTCAGAAAGAGCCGTGGTGTGCGTTTTCGCCGGAAAACGCATTTTCGGCGAAAACGTGTACGTTTGCACTTCCCGGCCACAGGGAAGCTGCTAGCCGGGAATTCTCTGCCTGGTTCTACCCGCTGCCCGGAACGCTACGCAGGGCAAAAGCGATTCTCGTCCTCCGTGCTTGCTTTTTCTCAGAAAGAGCCGTGGTGTGCGTTTTCGCCGGAAAACGCGTTTTCGACCGAAAACGTGTACGTTTGCACTTCCCCGCCACAGGGAAGCTGCTAGCCGGGAATTCTCTGCCTGGTTCTACCCGCTGCCCGGAACGCTACGCAGGGCAAAAGCGATTCTCGTCCTCCGTGCTTGCTTTTTCTCAGAAAGAGCCGTGGTGTGCGTTTTCGCCGGAAAACGCGTTTTCGGCCGAAAACGTGTACGTTTGCACTTCCCGGCCACAGGGAAGCTGCTAGCCGGGAATTCTCTGCCTGGTTTTACCCGCTGCCCGGAACGCTACGCAGGGCAAAAGCGATTTTCGTCCTCCGTGCTTGCTTTTTCTCAGAAAGAGCCGTGGTGTACTTTTTCGCCGGAAAACGCGTTTTCGGCGAAAACGTGTACGTTTGCACTTCCCGGCCACAGGGAAGCTGCTAGCCGGGAATTCTCTGCCTGGTTCTACCCGCTGCCCGGAACACTACGCAGGGCAAAAGCGATTCTCGTCCTCCGTGCTTGCTTTTTCTCAGAAAGAGCCGTGGTGTGCGTTTTCGCCGGAAAACGCGTTTTCGGCCGAAAACGTGTACGTTTGCACTTCCCGGCCACAGGGAAGCTGCTAGCCGGGAATTCTCTGCCTGGTTCTACCCGCTGCCCGGAACGCTACGCAGGGCAAAAGCGATTCTCGTCCTCCGTGCTTGCTTTTTCTCAGAAAGAGCCGTGGTGTGCGTTTTCGCCGGAAAACGCGTTTTCGGCCGAAAACGTGTACGTTTGCACTTCCCGGCCACAGGGAAGCTGCTAGCCGGGAATTCTCTGCCTGGTTCTACCCGCTGCCCGGAACACTACGCAGGGCAAAAGCGATTCTCGTCCTCCGTGCTTGCTTTTTCTCAGAAAGAGCCGTGGTGTGCGTTTTCGCCAGAAAACGCGTTTTCGGCCGAAAACGTGTACGTTTGCACTTCCCCGCCACAGGGAAGCTGCTAGCCGGGAATTCTCTGCCTGGTTCTACCCGCTGCCCGGAACGCTACGCAGGGCAAAAGCGATTCTCGTCCTCCGTGCTTGCTTTTTCTCAGAAAGAGCCGTGGTGTGCGTTTTCGCCGGAAAACGCGTTTTCGGCCGAAAACGTGTACGTTTGCACTTCCCCGCACAGGGAAGCTGCTAGCCGGGAATTCTCTGCCTGGTTCTACCCGCTGCTCAGAACGCTACGCAGGGCAAAAGCGATTCTCGTCCTCCGTGCTTGCTTTTTCTCAGAAAGAGCCGTGGTGTGCGTTTTCGCGGGAAAACGCGTTTTCGGCCGAAAACGTGTACGTTTGCACTTCCCCGCCACAGGGAAGCTGCTAGCCGGGAATTCTCTGCCTGGTTCTACCCGCTGCCCGGAACGCTACGCAGGGCAAAAGCGATTCTCGTCCTCCGTGCTTGCTTTTTCTCAGAAAGAGCCGTGGTGTGCGTTTTCGCCGGAAAACGCGTTTTCGGCCGAAAACGTGTACGTTTGCACTTCCCGGCCACAGGGAAGCTGCTAGCCGGGAATTCTCTGCCTGGTTCTACCCGCTGCCCGGAACGCTACGCAGGGCAAAAGCGATTTTCGTCCTCCGTGCTTGCTTTTTCTCAGAAAGAGCCGTGGTGTGCGTTTTCGCCGGAAAACGCGTTTTCGGCGAAAACGTGTACGTTTGCACTTCCCGGCCACAGGGAAGCTGCTAGCCGGGAATTCTCTGTCTGGTTCTACCCGCTGCCCGGAACACTACGCAGGGCAAAAGCGATTCTCGTCCTCCGTGCTTGCTTTTTCTCAGAAAGAGCCGTGGTGTGCGTTTTCTCCAGAAAACGCGTTTTCGGCCGAAAACGTGTACGTTTGCACTTCCCGGCCACAGGGAAGCTGCTAGCCGGGAATTCTCTGCCTGGTTCTACCCGCTGCCCGGAACGCTACGCAGGGCAAAAGCGATTCTCGTCCTCCGTGCTTGCTTTTTCTCAGAAAGAGCCGTGGTGTGCGTTTTCGCCGGAAAACGCGTTTTCGGCCGAAAACGTGTACGTTTGCAATTCCCGGCCACAGGGAAGCTGCTAGCCGGGAATTCTATGCCTGGTTCTACCCGCTGCCCGGAACACTACGCAGGGCAAAAGCGATTCTCGTCCTCCGTGCTTGCTTTTTCTCAGAAAGAGCCGTGGTGTGCTTTTTAGCCAGAAAACGCGTTTTCGGCCGAAAACGTGTACGTTTGCACTTCCCCGCCACAGGGAAGCTGCTAGCCGGGAATTCTCTGCCTGGTTCTACCCGCTGCCCGGAACGCTACGCAGGGCAAAAGCGATTCTCGTCCTCCGTGCTTGCTTTTTCTCAGAAAGAGCCGTGGTGTGCGTTTTCGCCGGAAAACGCGTTTTCGGCCGAAAACGTGTACGTTTGCCCTTCCCGGCCACAGGGAAGCTGCTAGCCGGCAATTCGCTGCCTCGTTCTACCCGCTGCCCGGAACGCTACGCAGGGCAAAAGCGATTCTCGTCCTCCGTGCTTGCTTTTTCTCAGAAAGAGCCGTGGTGTGCGTTTTCGCCGGAAAACGCGTTTTCGGCCGAAAACGTGTACGTTTGCACTTCCCCGCCACAGGGAAGCTGCTAGCCGGGAATTCTCTGCCTGGTTCTACCCGCTGCCAGGAACGCTACGCAGGGCAAAAGCGATTCTCGTCCTCCGTGCTTGCTTTTTCTCAGAAAGAGCCGTGGTGTGCGTTTTCGCCGGAAAACGCGTTTTCGGCCGAAAACGTGTACGTTTGCACTTCCCGGCCACAGGGAAGCTGCTAGCCGGCAATTCGCTGCCTATTTCTACCCGCTGCTCATAACGCTACGCAGGGCAAAAGCGATTCTCGTCCTCCGTGCTTGCTTTTTCTCAGAAAGAGCCGTGGTGTGCGTTTTCGCTGGAAAACGCGTTTTCGGCCGAAAACGTGTACGTTTGCACTTCCCCGCCACAGGAAAGCTGCTAGCCGGGAATTCTCTGCCTGGTTCTACCCGCTGCCCGGAACGCTACGCAGGGTAAAAGCGATTCTCGTCCTCCGTGCTTGCTTTTTCTCAGAAAGAGCCGTGGTGTGCGTTTTCGCCGGAAAACGCGTTTTCGGCCGAAAACGTGTACGTTTGCACTTCCCGGCCACAGGGAAGCTGCTAGACGGGAATTCTCTGCCTGGTTCTACCCGCTGCCCGGAACGCTACGCAGGGCAAAAGCGATTCTCGTCCTCCGTGCTTGCTTTTTCTCAGAAAGAGCCGTGGTGTGCGTTTTCGCCGGTAAACGCGTTTTCGGCCGAAAACGTGTACGTTTGCACTTCCCGGCCACAGGGAAGCTGCTAGCCGGGAATTCTCTGCCTGGTTCTACCCGCTGCCCGGAACGCTACGCAGGGCAAAAGCGATTCTCGTCCTCCGTGCTTGCTTTTTCTCAGAAAGAGCCGTGGTGTGCGTTTTCGCCGGAAAACGCGTTTTCGGCCGAAAACGTGTACGTTTGCACTTCCCGGCCACAGGGAAGCTGCTAGCCGGGAATTCTCTGCCTCGTTCTACCCGCTGCCCGGAACGCTACGCAGGGCAAAAGCGATTTTCGTCCTCCGTGCTTGCTTTTTCTCAGAAAGAGCCATGGTGTGCTTTTTCGCTGGAAAACGCTTTTTCGGCTGAAAACGTGTACGTTTGCACTTCCCCGCCACAGGGAAGCTGCTAGCCGGGAATTCTCTGCCTGGTTCTACCCGCTGCTCAGAACGCTACGCAGGGCAAAAGCGATTCTCGTCCTCCGTGCTTGCTTTTTCTCAGAAAGAGCCGTGGTGTGCGTTTTCGCCGGAAAACGCGTTTTCGGCCGAAAACGTGTACGTTTGCACTTCCCGGCCACAGGGAAGCTGCTAGCCGGGAATTCTCTGCCTGGTTCTACCCGCTGCCCGGAACACTACGCAGGGCAAAAGCGATTCTCGTCCTCCGTGCTTGCTTTTTCTCAGAAAGAGCCGTGGTGTGCGTTTTCGCCGGAAAACGCGTTTTCGGCCGAAAACGTGTACGTTTGCACTTCCCCGCCACAGGGAAGCTGCTAGCCGGGAATTCTCTGCCTGGTTCTACCCGCTGCCCGGAACGCTACGCAGGGCAAAAGCGGTTCTCGTCCTCCGTGCTTGCTTTTTCTCAGAAAGAGCCGTGGTGTGCGTTTTCGCCGGAAAACGCGTTTTCGGCCGAAAACGTGTACGTTTGCACTTCCCGGCCACAGGGAAGCTGCTAGCCGGCAATTCGCTGCCTATTTCTACCCGCTGCTCAGAACGCTACGCAGGGCAAAAGCGATTCTCGTCCTCCGTGCTTGCTTTTTCTCAGAAAGAGCCGTGGTGTGCGTTTTCGCCGGAAAACGCGTTTTCGGCCGAAAACGTGTACGTTTGCACTTCCCGGCCACAGGGAAGCTGCTAGCCGGGAATTCTCTGCCTGGTTCTACCCGCTGCCCGGAACGCTACGCAGGGCAAAAGCGATTTTCGTCCTCCGTGCTTGCTTTTTCTCAGAAAGAGCCGTGGTGTGCGTTTTCGCCGGTAAACGCGTTTTCGGCCGAAAACGTGTACGTTTGCACTTCCCGGCCACAGGGAAGCTGCTAGACGGGAATTCTCTGCCTGGTTCTACCCGCTGCCCGGAACGCTACGCAGGGCAAAAGCGATTCTCGTCCTCCGTGCTTGCTTTTTCTCAGAAAGAGCCGTGGTGTGCGTTTTCGCCGGAAAACGCATTTTCGGCGAAAACGTGTACGTTTGCACTTCCCGGCCACAGGGAAGCTGCTAGCCGGGAATTCTCTGCCTGGTTCTACCCGGTGCCCGGAACACTACGCAGGGCAAAAGCGATTCTCGTCCTCCGTGCTTGCTTTTTCTCAGAAAGAGCCGTGGTGTGCGTTTTCGCCGGAAAACGCGTTTTCGACCGAAAACGTGTACGTTTGCACTTCCCCGCCACAGGGAAGCTGCTAGCCGGGAATTCTCTGCCTGGTTCTACCCACTGCCCGGAACGCTACGCAGGGCAAAAGCGATTCTCGTCCTCCGTGCTTGCTTTTTCTCAGAAAGAGCCGTGGTGTGCGTTTTCGCCGGAAAACGCGTTTTCGGCCGAAAACGTGTACGTTTGCACTTCCCGGCCACAGGGAAGCTGCTAGCCGGGAATTCTCTGCCTGGTTCTACCCGCTGCCCGGAACGCTACGCAGGGCAAAAGCGATTTTCGTCCTCCGTGCTTGCTTTTTCTCAGAAAGAGCCGTGGTGTGCGTTTTCGCCGGAAAACGCGTTTTCGGCGAAAACGTGTACGTTTGCACTTCCCGGCCACAGGGAAGCTGCTAGCCGGGAATTCTCTGTCTGGTTCTACCCGCTGCCCGGAACACTACGCAGGGCAAAAGCGATTCTCGTCCTCCGTGCTTGCTTTTTCTCAGAAAGAGCCGTGGTGTGCGTTTTCGCCGGAAAACGCGTTTTCGGCCGAAAACGTGTACGTTTGCACTTCCCGGCCACAGGGAAGCTGCTAGCCGGGAATTCTCTGCCTGGTTCTACCCGCTGCCCGGAACACTACGCAGGGCAAAAGCGATTCTCGTCCTCCGTGCTTGCTTTTTCTCAGAAAGAGCCGTGGTGTGCTTTTTCGCCAGAAAACGCGTTTTCGGCCGAAAACGTGTACGTTTGCACTTCCCGGCCACAGGGAAGCTGCTAGCCGGGAATTCTCTGCCTGGTTCTACCCGCTGCCCGGAACGCTACGCAGGGCAAAAGCGGTTCTCGTCCTCCGTGCTTGCTTTTTCTCAGAAAGAGCCGTGGTGTGCGTTTTCGCCGGAAAACGCGTTTTCGGCCGAAAACGTGTACGTTTGCACTTCCCCGCCACAGGAAAGCTGCTAGCCGGGAATTCTCTGCCTGGTTCTACCCGCTGCCCGGAACGCTACGCAGGGCAAAAGCGATTCTCGTCCTCTGTGCTTGCTTTTTCTCAGAAAGAGCCGTGGTGTGCGTTTTCGCCGGAAAACGCGTTTTCGGCCGAAAACGTGTACGTTTGCACTTCCCGGCCACAGGGAAGCTGCTAGCCGGGAATTCTCTGCCTGGTTCTACCCGCTGCCCGGAACGCTACGCAGGGCAAAAGCGATTTTCGTCCTCCGAGCTTGCTTTTTCTCAGAAAGAGCCATGGTGTGCTTTTTCGCCGGAAAACGCTTTTTCGGCCGAAAACGTGTACGTTTGCACTTCCCCGCCACAGGGAAGCTGCTAGCCGGGAATTCTCTGCCTGGTTCTACCCGCTGCTCAGAACGCTACGCAGGGCAAAAGCGATTCTCGTCCTCCGTGCTTGCTTTTTCTCAGAAAGAGCCGTGGTGTGCGTTTTCGCCGGAAAACGCGTTTTCGGCCGAAAACGTGTACGTTTGCACTTCCCCGCCACAGGGAAGCTGCTAGCCGGGAATTCTCTGCCTGGTTCTACCCGCTGCCCGGAACGCTACGCAGGGCAAAAGCGATTTTCGTCCTCCGTGCTTGCTTTTTCTCAGAAAGAGCCGTGGTGTGCGTTTTCGCGGGAAAAAGCGTTTTCGGCCGAAAACGTGTACGTTTGCACTTCCCGGCCACAGGGAAGCTGCTAGCCGGGAATTCTCTGCCTGGTTCTACCCGCTGCCCGGAACGCTACGCAGGGCAAAAGCGATTCTCGTCCTCCGTGCTTGCTTTTTCTCAGAAAGAGCCGTGGTGTGCGTTTTCGCGGGGAAACGCGTTTTCGGCCGAAAACGTGTACGTTTGCACTTCCCGGCCACAGGGAAGCTGCTAGACGGGAATTCTCTGCCTGGTTCTACCCGCTGCCCGGAACGCTACGCAGGGCAAAAGCGATTCTCGTCCTCCGTGCTTGCTTTTTCTCAGAAAGAGCCGTGGTGTGCGTTTTCGCCGGAAAACGCGTTTTCGGCCGAAAACGTGTACGTTTGCACTTCCCCGCCACAGGGAAGCTGCTAGCCGGGAATTCTCTGCCTGGTTCTACCCGCTGCCCGGAACGCTACGCAGGGCAAAAGCGATTCTCGTCCTCCGTGCTTTCTTTTTCACAGAAAGAGCCGTGGTGTGCGTTTTCGCCGGTAAACGCGTTTTCGGCCGAAAACGTGTACGTTTGCACTTCCCGGCCACAGGGAAGCTGCTAGCCGGGAATTCTCTGACTGGTTCTACCCGCTGGCGGAACGCTACGCAGGGCAAAAGCGATTCTCGTCCTCCGTGCTTGCTTTTTCTCAGAAAGAGCCGTGGTGTGCGTTTTCGCCGGAAAACGCGTTTTCGGCCGAAAACGTGTACGTTTGCACTTCCCGGCCACAGGGAAGCTGCTAGCCGGGAATTCTCTGACTGGTTCTACCCGCTGCCCGGAACGCTACGCAGGGCAAAAGCGATTCTCGTCCTCCGTGCTTGCTTTTTCTCAGAAAGAGCCGTGGTGTGCGTTTTCGCCAGAAAACGCGTTTTCGGCCGAAAACGTGTACGTTTGCACTTCCCGGCCACAGGGAAGCTGCTAGCCGGGAATTCTCTGCCTCGTTCTACCCGCTGCCCGGAACGCTACGCAGGGCAAAAGCGATTCTCGTCCTCCGTGCTTGCTTTTTCTCAGAAAGAGCCGTGGTGTGCGTTTTCGCCGGTAAACGCGTTTTCGGCCGAAAACGTGTACGTTTGCACTTCCCCGCCACAGGGAAGCTGCTAGACGGGAATTCTCTGCCTGGTTCTACCCGCTGCCCGGAACGCTACGCAGGGCAAAAGCGATTCTCGTCCTCCGTGCTTGCTTTTTCTCAGAAAGAGCCGTGGTGTGCGTTTTCGCCGGTAAACGCGTTTTCGGCCGAAAACGTGTACGTTTGCACTTCCCGGCCACAGGGAAGCTGCTAGCCGGGAATTCTCTGCCTGGTTCTACCCGCTGCCCGGAACGCTACGCAGGGCAAAAGCGATTCTCGTCCTCCGTGCTTGCTTTTTCTCAGAAAGAGCCGTGGTGTGCGTTTTCGCCGGAAAACGCATTTTCGGCGAAAACGTGTACGTTTGCACTTCCCGGCCACAGGGAAGCTGCTAGCCGGGAATTCTCTGCCTGGTTCTACCCGCTGCCCGGAACACTACGCAGGGCAAAAGCGATTCTCGTCCTCCGTGCTTGCTTTTTCTCAGAAAGAGCCGTGGTGTGCGTTTTCGCCGGAAAACGCTTTTTCGGCCGAAAACGTGTACGTTTGCACTTCCCGGCCACAGGGAAGCTGCTAGCCGGGAATTCTCTGCCTGGTTCTACCCGCTGCCCGGAACACTACGCAGGGCAAAAGCGATTCTCGTCCTCCGTGCTTGCTTTTTCTCAGAAAGAGCCGTGGTGTGCGTTTTCGCCGGAAAACGCGTTTTCGGCCGAAAACGTGTACGTTTGCACTTCCCGGCCACAGGGAAGCTGCTAGCCGGCAATTCTCTGACTGGTTCTACCCGCTGCCCGGAACGCTACGCAGGGCAAAAGCGATTTTCGTCCTCCGTGCTTTTTTTTTCTCAGAAAGAGCCATGGTGTGCTTTTTCGCCGGAAAACGAGTTGTCGGCCGAAAACGTATACGTTTGCACTTCCCCGCCACAGGGAAGCTGCTAGCCGGGAATTCTCTGCCTGGTTCTACCCGCTGCTCAGAACGCTACGCAGGGCAAAAGCGATTCTCGTCCTCCGTGCTTGCTTTTTCTCAGAAAGAGCCGTGGTGTGCGTTTTCGCCGGAAAACGCGTTTTCGGCCGAAAACGTGTACGTTTGCACTTCCCGGCCACAGGGAAGCTGCTAGCCGGGAATTCTCTGCCTGGTTCTACCCGCTGCCCGGAACGCTACGCAGGGCAAAAGCGATTTTCGTCCTCCGTGCTTGCTTTTTCTCAGAAAGAGCCGTGGTGTGCGTTTTCGCCGGAAAACGCGTTTTCGGCCGAAAACGTGTACGTTTGCACTTCCCGGCCACAGGGAAGCTGCTAGCCGGGAATTCTCTGCCTGGTTCTACCCGCTGCCCGGAACGCTACGCAGGGCAAAAGCGATTCTCGTCCTCCGTGCTTGCTTTTTCTCAGAAAGAGCCGTGGTGTGCGTTTTCGCCGGAAAACGCGTTTTCGGCCGAAAACGTGTACGTTTGCAGTTCCCGGCCACAGGGAAGCTGCTAGCCGGGAATTCTCTGCCTGGTTCTACCCGCTGCCCGGAACGCTACGCAGGGCAAAAGCGATTTTCGTCCTCCGTGCTTGCTTTTTCTCAGAAAGAGCCGTGGTGTGCGTTTTCGCCGGAAAACGCGTTTTCGGCGAAAACGTGTACGTTTGCACTTCCCGGCCACAGGGAAGCTGCTAGCCGGGAATTCTCTGCCTGGTTCTACCCGCTGCCCGGAACGCTACGCAGTGCAAAAGCGATTCTCGTCCTCCGTGCTTGCTTTTTCTCAGAAAGAGCCGTGGTGTGCGTTTTCGCCGGAAAACGCATTTTCGGCGAAAACGTGTACGTTTGCAATTCCCCGCCACAGGGAAGCTGCTAGCCGGGAATTCTCTGCCTGGTTCTACCCGCTGCCCGGAACACTACGCAGGGCAAAAGCGATTCTCGTCCTCCGTGCTTGCTTTTTCTCAGAAAGAGCCGTGGTGTGCGTTTTCGCCGGAAAACGCGTTTTCGGCCGAAAACGTGTACGTTTGCACTTCCCGGCCACAGGGAAGCTGCTAGCCGGGAATTCTCTGCCTGGTTCTACCCGCTGCCCGGAACGCTACGCAGGGCAAAAGCGATTCTCGTCCTCCGTGCTTGCTTTTTCTCAGAAAGAGCCGTGGTGTGCGTTTTCGCCGGAAAACGCGTTTTCGGCCGAAAACGTGTACGTTTGCACTTCCCCGCCACAGGGAAGCTGCTAGCCGGGAATTCTCTGCCTGGTTCTACCCGCTGCCAGGAACGCTACGCAGGGCAAAAGCGATTCTCGTCCTCCGTGCTTGCTTTTTCTCAGAAAGAGCCGTGGTGTGCGTTTTCGCTGGAAAACGCGTTTTCGGCCGAAAACGTGTACGTTTGCACTTTCAGGCCACAGGGAAGATGCTAGCCGGCAATTCGCTGCCTGGTTCTACCCGCTGCTCAGAACGCTACGCAGGGCAAAAGCGATTCTCGTCCTCCGTGCTTGCTTTTTCTCAGAAAGAGCCGTGGTGTGCGTTTTCGCCGGAAAACGCGTTTTCGGCCGAAAACGTGTACGTTTGCACTTCCCGGCCACAGGGAAGCTGCTAGCCGGGAATTCTCTGCCTGGTTCTACCCGCTGCCCGGAACGCTACGCAGGGCAAAAGCGATTCTCGTCCTCCGTGCTTGCTTTTTCTCAGAAAGAGCCGTGGTGTGCGTTTTCGCCGGAAAACGCGTTTTCGGCCGAAAACGTGTACGTTTGCACTTCCCGGCCACAGGGAAGCTGCTAGACGGGAATTCTCTGCCTGGTTCTACCCGCTGCCCGGAACGCTACGCAGGGTAAAAGCGATTCTCGTCCTCCGTGCTTGCTTTTTCTCAGAAAGAGCCGTGGTGTGCGTTTTCGCCGGAAAACGCGTTTTCGGCCGAAAACGTGTACGTTTGCACTTCCCGGCCACAGGGAAGCTGCTAGACGGGAATTCTCTGCCTGGTTCTACCCGCTGCCCGGAACGCTACGCAGGGCAAAAGCGATTCTCGTCCTCCGTGCTTGCTTTTTCTCAGAAAGAGCCGTGGTGTGCGTTTTCGCCGGTAAACGCGTTTTCGGCCGAAAACGTGTACGTTTGCACTTCCCGGCCACAGGGAAGCTGCTAGACGGGAATTCTCTGCCTGGTTCTACCCGCTGCCCGGAACACTACGCAGGGCAAAAGCGATTCTCGTCCTCCGTGCTTGCTTTTTCTCAGAAAGAGCCGTGGTGTGCGTTTTCGCCGGAAAACGCGTTTTCGACCGAAAACGTGTACGTTTGCACTTCCCCGCCACAGGGAAGCTGCTAGACGGGAATTCTCTGCCTGGTTCTACCCGCTGCCCGGAACGCTACGCAGGGCAAAAGCGATTCTCGTCCTCCGTGCTTGCTTTTTCTCAGAAAGAGCCGTGGTGTGCGTTTTCGCGGGAAAAAGAGTTTTCGGCCGAAAACGTGTACGTTTGCACTTCCCGGCCACAGGGCAGCTGCTAGCCGGGAATTCTCTGCCTGGTTCTACCCGCTGCCCGGAACGCTACGCAGGGCAAAAGCGATTCTCGTCCTCCGTGCTTGCTTTTTCTCAGAAAGAGCCGTGGTGTGCGTTTTCGCCGGAAAACGCGTTTTCGGCCGAAAACGTGTACGTTTGCACTTCCCGGCCACAGGGAAGCTGCTAGACGGGAATTCTCTGCCTCGTTCTACCCGCTGCCCGGAACGCTACGCAGGGCAAAAGCGATTCTCGTCCTCCGTGCTTGCTTTTTCTCAGAAAGAGCCGTGGTGTGCGTTTTCGCCGGTAAACGCGTTTTCGGCCGAAAACGTGTACGTTTGCACTTCCCGGCCACAGGTAAGCTGCTAGACGGGAATTCTCTGCCTGGTTCTACCCGCTGCCCGGAACGCTACGCAGGGCAAAAGCGATTCTCGTCCTCCGTGCTTGCTTTTTCTCAGAAAGAGCCGTGGTGTGCGTTTTCGCCGGAAAACGCGTTTTCGAACGAAAACGTGTACGTTTGCACTTCCCGGCCACAGGTAAGCTGCTAGACGGGAATTCTCTGCCTGGTTCTACCCGCTGCCCGGAACGCTACGCAGGGCAAAAGCGATTCTCGTCCTCCGTGCTTGCTTTTTCTCAGAAAGAGCCGTGGTGTGCGTTTTCGCCGGAAAACGCGTTTTCGAACGAAAACGTGTACGTTTGCACTTCCCCGCCACAGGGAAGCTGCTAGCCGGGAATTCTCTGCCTGGTTCTACCCGCTGCCCGGAACGCTACGCAGGGCAAAAGCGATTCTCGTCCTCCGTGCTTGCTTTTTCTCAGAAAGAGCCGTGGTGTGCGTTTTCGCCGGAAAACGCGTTTTCGGCCGAAAACGTGTACGTTTGCACTTCCCGGCCACAGGGAAGCTGCTAGCCGGGAATTCTCTGACTGGTTCTACCCGCTGCCCGGAACGCTACGCAGGGCAAAAGCGATTTTCGTCCTCCGTGCTTGCTTTTTCTCAGAAAGAGCCATGGTGTGCGTTTTCGCCGGAAAACGCGTTTTCGGCCGAAAACGTGTACGTTTGCACTTCCCGGCCACAGGGAAGCTGCTAGCCGGGAATTCTCTGCCTGGTTCTACCCGCTGCCCGGAACGCTACGCAGGGCAAAAGCGATTCTCGTCCTCCGTGCTTGCTTTTTCTCAGAAAGAGCCGTGGTGTGCGTTTTCGCGGGAAAAAGCGTTTTCGGCCGAAAACGTGTACGTTTGCACTTCCCGGCCACAGGGCAGCTGCTAGCCGGGAATTCTCTGCCTGGTTCTACCCGCTGCCCGGAACGCTACGCAGGGCAAAAGCGATTCTCGTCCTCCGTGCTTGCTTTTTCTCAGAAAGAGCCGTGGTGTGCGTTTTCGCCGGAAAACGCGTTTTCGGCCGAAAACGTGTACGTTTGCACTTCCCGGCCACAGGGAAGCTGCTAGACGGGAATTCTCTGCCTCGTTCTACCCGCTGCCCGGAACGCTACGCAGGGCAAAAGCGATTCTCGTCCTCCGTGCTTGCTTTTTCTCAGAAAGAGCCGTGGTGTGCGTTTTCGCCGGTAAACGCGTTTTCGGCCGAAAACGTGTACGTTTGCACTTCCCGGCCACAGGTAAGCTGCTAGACGGGAATTCTCTGCCTGGTTCTACCCGCTGCCCGGAACGCTACGCAGGGCAAAAGCGATTCTCGTCCTCCGTGCTTGCTTTTTCTCAGAAAGAGCCGTGGTGTGCGTTTTCGCCGGAAAACGCGTTTTCGGCCGAAAACGTGTACGTTTGCACTTCCCCGCCACAGGGAAGCTGCTAGCCGGGAATTCTCTGCCTGGTTCTACCCGCTGCCCGGAACGCTACGCAGGGCAAAAGCGATTCTCGTCCTCCGTGCTTGCTTTTTCTCAGAAAGAGCCGTGGTGTGCGTTTTCGCGGGAAAACGCGTTTTCGGCCGAAAACGTGTACGTTTGCACTTCCCGGCCACAGGGAAGCTGCTAGCCGGGAATTCTCTGCCTGGTTCTACCCGCTGCCCGGAACGCTACGCAGGGCAAAAGCGATTTTCGTCCTCCGTGCTTGCTTTTTCTCAGAAAGAGCCGTGGTGTGCGTTTTCGCCGGAAAACGCGTTTTCGGCCGAAAACGTGTACGTTTGCACTTCCCGGCCACAGGGCAGCTGCTAGCCGGGAATTCTCTGCCTGGTTCTACCCGCTGCCCGGAACGCTACGCAGGGCAAAAGCGATTCTCGTCCTCCGTGCTTGCTTTTTCTCAGAAAGAGCCGTAGTGTGCGTTTTCGCCGGAAAACGCGTTTTCGGCCGAAAACGTGTACGTTTGCACTTCCCGGCCACAGGGAAGCTGCTAGCCGGGAATTCTCTGCCTGGTTCTACCCGCTGCCCGGAACACTACGCAGGGCAAAAGCGATTCTCGTCCTCCGTGCTTGCTTTTTCTCAGAAAGAGCCGTGGTGTGCGTTTTCGCCGGAAAACGCGTTTTCGACCGAAAACGTGTACGTTTGCACTTCCCCGCCACAGGGAAGCTGCTAGCCGGGAATTCTCTGCCTGGTTCTACCCGCTGCGCGGAACGCTACGCAGGGCAAAAGCGATTCTCGTCCTCCGTGCTTGCTTTTTCTCAGAAAGAGCCGTGGTGTGCGTTTTCGCCGGAAAACGCGTTTTCGGCCGAAAACGTGTACGTTTGCACTTCCCGGCCACAGGGAAGCTGCTAGCCGGCAGTTCTCTGACTGGTTCTACCCGCTGCCCGGAACGCTACGCAGGGGAAAAGCGATTTTCGTCCTCCGTGCTTTCTTTTTCTCAGAAAGAGCCATGGTGTGCTTTTTCGCCGGAAAACGCTTTTTCGGCCGAAAACGTGTACGTTTGCACTTCCCCGCCACAGGGAAGCTGCTAGCCGGCAATTCTCTGCCTGGTTCTACCCGCTGCCCGGAACGCTACGCAGGGCAAAAGCGATTTTCGTCCTCCGTGCTTGCTTTTTCTCAGAAAGAGCCGTGGTGTGCGTTTTCGCCAGAAACCGCGTTTTCGGCTGAAAACGTGTACGTTTGCACTTCCCGGCCACAGGGAAGCTGCTAGCCGGGAATTCTCTGCCTGGTTCTACCCGCTGCCCGGAACGCTACGCAGGGCAAAAGCGATTCTCGTCCTCCGTGCTTGCTTTTTCTCAGAAAGAGCCGTGGTGTGCGTTTTCGCCAGAAAACGAGTTTTCGGCCGAAAACGTATACGTTTGCACTTCCCGGCCACAGGGAATCTGCTAGCCGGGAATTCTCTGCCTGGTTCTACCCGCTGCCCGGAACGCTACGCAGGGCAAAAGCGATTCTCGTCCTCCGTGCTTGCTTTTTCTCAGAAAGAGCCGTGGTGTGCGTTTTCGCCGGAAAACGCTTTTTCGGCGAAAACCTGTACGTTTGCACTTCCCGGCCACAGGGAAGCTGCTAGCCGGGAATTCTCTGCCTGGTTCTACCCGCTGCCCGGAACGCTACGCAGGGCAAAAGCGATTCTCGTCCTCCGTGCTTGCTTTTTCTCAGAAAGAGCCGTGGTGTGCGTTTTCGCCGGAAAACGCATTTTCGGCGAAAACGTGTACGTTTGCACTTCCCGGCCACAGGGAAGCTGCTAGCCGGGAATTCTCTGCCTGGTTCTACCCGCTGCCCGGAACACTACGCAGGGCAAGAGCGATTCTCGTCCTCCGTGCTTGCTTTTTCTCAGAAAGAGCCGTGGTGTGCTTTTTCGCCAGAAAACGCGTTTTCGGCCGAAAACGTGTACGTTTGCACTTCCCCGCCACAGGGAAGCTGCTAGCCGGGAATTCTCTGCCTGGTTCTACCCGCTGCCCGGAACGCTACGCAGGGCAAAATCGATTCTCGTCCTCCGTGCTTGCTTTTTCTCAGAAAGAGCCGTGTAGTGCGTTTTCGCCGGAAAACGCGTTTTCGGCCGAAAACGTGTACGTTTGCACTTCCCGGCCACAGGGAAGCTGCTAGCCGGGAATTCTCTGCCTGGTTCTACCCGCTGCCCGGAACGCTACGCAGGGCAAAAGCGATTCTCGTCCTCCGTGCTTGCTTTTTCTCAGAAAGAGCCGTGGTGTGCGTTTTCGCCGGAAAACGCGTTTTCGGCCGAAAACGTGTACGTTTGCACTTCCCGGCCACAGGGAAGCTGCTAGCCGGGAATTCTCTGCCTGGTTCTACCCGCTGCCCGGAACGCTACGCAGGGCAAAAGCGATTCTCGTCCTCCGTGCTTGCTTTTTCTCAGAAAGAGCCGTGGTGTGCGTTTTCGCCGGAAAACGCGTTTTCGGCCGAAAACGTGTACGTTTGCACTTCCCGGCCACAGGGAAGCTGCTAGCCGGCAATTCTCTGACTGGTTCTACCCGCTGCCCGGAACGCTACGCAGGGCAAAAGCGATTCTCGTCCTCCGTGCTTGCTTTTTCCCAGAAAGAGCCGTGGTGTGCGTTTTCGCGGGAAAACGCGTTTTCGGCCGAAAACGTGTACGTTTGCACTTCCCGGCCACAGGGAAGCTGCTAGACGGGAATTCTCTGCCTGGTTCTACCCGCTGCCCGGAACGCTACGCAGGGCAAAAGCGATTCTCGTCCTCCGTGCTTGCTTTTTCTCAGAAAGAGCCGTGGTGTGCGTTTTCGCCGGAAAACGCGTTTTCGGCCGAAAACGTGTACGTTTGCACTTCCCCGCCACAGGGAAGCTGCTAGCCGGGAATCCTCTGCTTGGTTCTACCCGCTGCCCGGAACGCTACGCAGGGCAAAAGCGATTCTCGTCCTCCGTGCTTGCTTTTTCTCAGAAAGAGCCGTGGTGTGCGTTTTCGCCGGAAAACGCGTTTTCGGCCGAAAACGTGTACGTTTGCACTTCCCGGCCACAGGGAAGCTGCTAGCCGGGAATTCTCTGCCTGGTTCTACCCGCTGCCCGGAACGCTACGCAGGGCAAAAGCGATTCTCGTCCTCCATGCTTGCTTTTTCTCAGAAAGAGCCGTGGTGTGCGTTTTCGCCGGAAAACGCGTTTTCGGCCGAAAACGTGTACGTTTGCACTTCCCGGCCACAGGGAAGCTGCTAGCCGGGAATTCTCTGCCTGGTTCTACCCGCTGCCCGGAACGCTACGCAGGGCAAAAGCGATTCTCGTCCTCCGTGCTTGCTTTTTCTCAGAAAGAGCCGTGGTGTGCGTTTTCGCCGGAAAACGCGTTTTCGGCCGAAAACGTGTACGTTTGCACTTCCCGGCCACAGGGAAGCTGCTAGCCGGGAATTCTCTGCCTGGTTCTACCCGCTGCCCGGAACGCTACGCAGGGCAAAAGCGATTCTCGTCCTCCGTGCTTGCTTTTTCTCAGAAAGAGCCGTGGTGTGCGTTTTCGCGGGAAAAAGCGTTTTCGGCCGAAAACGTGTACGTTTGCACTTCCCGGCCACAGGGCAGCTGCTAGCCGGGAATTCTCTGCCTGGTTCTACCCGCTGCCCGGAACGCTACGCAGGGCAAAAGCGATTCTCGTCCTCCGTGCTTGCTTTTTCTCAGAAAGAGCCGTGGTGTGCGTTTTCGCCGGAAAACGCGTTTTCGGCCGAAAACGTGTACGTTTGCACTTCCCGGCCACAGGGAAGCTGCTAGCCGGCAGTTCTCTGACTGGTTCTACCCGCTGCCCGGAACGCTACGCAGGGGAAAAGCGATTTTCGTCCTCCGTGCTTTCTATTTCTCAGAAAGAGCCATGGTGTGCTTTTTCGCCGGAAAACGCTTTTTCGGCCGAAAACGTGTACGTTTGCACTTCCCCGCCACAGGGAAGCTGCTAGCCGGCAATTCTCTGCCTGGTTCTACCCGCTGCCCGGAACGCTACGCAGGGCAAAAGCGATTTTCGTCCTCCGTGCTTGCTTTTTCTCAGAAAGAGCCGTGGTGTGCGTTTTCGCCAGAAAACGCGTTTTCGGCTGAAAACGTGTACGTTTGCACTTCCCGGCCACAGGGAAGCTGCTAGCCGGGAATTCTCTGCCTGGTTCTACCCGCTGCCCGGAACGCTACGCAGGGCAAAAGCGATTCTCGTCCTCCGTGCTTGCTTTTTCTCAGAAAGAGCCGTGGTGTGCGTTTTCGCCAGAAAACGAGTTTTCGGCCGAAAACGTATACGTTTGCACTTCCCGGCCACAGGGAATCTGCTAGCCGGGAATTCTCTGCCTGGTTCTACCCGCTGCCCGGAACGCTACGCAGGGCAAAAGCGATTCTCGTCCTCCGTGCTTGCTTTTTCTCAGAAAGAGCCGTGGTGTGCGTTTTCGCCGGAAAACGCTTTTTCGGCGAAAACCTGTACGTTTGCACTTCCCGGCCACAGGGAAGCTGCTAGCCGGGAATTCTCTGCCTGGTTCTACCCGCTGCCCGGAACGCTACGCAGGGCAAAAGCGATTCTCGTCCTCCGTGCTTGCTTTTTCTCAGAAAGAGCCGTGGTGTGCGTTTTCGCCGGAAAACGCATTTTCGGCGAAAACGTGTACGTTTGCACTTCCCGGCCACAGGGAAGCTGCTAGCCGGGAATTCTCTGCCTGGTTCTACCCGCTGCCCGGAACGCTACGCAGGGCAAAAGCGATTCTCGTCCTCCGTGCTTGCTTTTTCTCAGAAAGAGCCGTGGTGTGCTTTTTCGCCAGAAAACGCGTTTTCGGCCGAAAACGTGTACGTTTGCACTTCCCCGCCACAGGGAAGCTGCTAGCCGGGAATTCTCTGCCTGGTTCTACCCGCTGCCCGGAACGCTACGCAGGGCAAAATCGATTCTCGTCCTCCGTGCTTGCTTTTTCTCAGAAAGAGCCGTGTAGTGCGTTTTCGCCGGAAAACGCGTTTTCGGCCGAAAACGTGTACGTTTGCACTTCCCGGCCACAGGGAAGCTGCTAGCCGGGAATTCTCTGCCTGGTTCTACCCGCTGCCCGGAACGCTACGCAGGGCAAAAGCGATTCTCGTCCTCCGTGCTTGCTTTTTCTCAGAAAGAGCCGTGGTGTGCGTTTTCGCCGGAAAACGCGTTTTCGGCCGAAAACGTGTACGTTTGCACTTCCCGGCCACAGGGAAGCTGCTAGCCGGGAATTCTCTGCCTGGTTCTACCCGCTGCCCGGAACGCTACGCAGGGCAAAAGCGATTCTCGTCCTCCGTGCTTGCTTTTTCTCAGAAAGAGCCGTGGTGTGCGTTTTCGCCGGAAAACGCGTTTTCGGCCGAAAACGTGTACGTTTGCACTTCCCGGCCACAGGGAAGCTGCTAGCCGGCAATTCTCTGACTGGTTCTACCCGCTGCCCGGAACGCTACGCAGGGCAAAAGCGATTCTCGTCCTCCGTGCTTGCTTTTTCCCAGAAAGAGCCGTGGTGTGCGTTTTCGCGGGAAAACGCGTTTTCGGCCGAAAACGTGTACGTTTGCACTTCCCGGCCACAGGGAAGCTGCTAGCCGGGAATTCTCTGCCTGGTTCTACCCGCTGCCCGGAACGCTACGCAGGGCAAAAGCGATTCTCGTCCTCCGTGCTTGCTTTTTCTCAGAAAGAGCCGTGGTGTGCGTTTTCGCCGGAAAACGCGTTTTCGGCCGAAAACGTGTACGTTTGCACTTCCCCGCCACAGGGAAGCTGCTAGCCGGGAATCCTCTGCTTGGTTCTACCCGCTGCCCGGAACGCTACGCAGGGCAAAAGCGATTCTCGTCCTCCGTGCTTGCTTTTTCTCAGAAAGAGCCGTGGTGTGCGTTTTCGCCGGAAAACGCGTTTTCGGCCGAAAACGTGTACGTTTGCACTTCCCGGCCACAGGGAAGCTGCTAGCCGGGAATTCTCTGACTGGTTCTACCCGCTGCCCGGAACGCTACGCAGGGCAAAAGCGATTCTCGTCCTCCATGCTTGCTTTTTCTCAGAAAGAGCCGTGGTGTGCGTTTTCGCCGGAAAACGCGTTTTCGGCCGAAAACGTGTACGTTTGCACTTCCCGGCCACAGGGAAGCTGCTAGCCGGGAATTCTCTGCCTGGTTCTACCCGCTGCCCGGAACGCTACGCAGGGCAAAAGCGATTCTCGTCCTCCGTGCTTGCTTTTTCTCAGAAAGAGCCGTGGTGTGCGTTTTCGCCGGAAAACGCGTTTTCGGCCGAAAACGTGTACGTTTGCACTTCCCGGCCACAGGGAAGCTGCTAGCCGGGAATTCTCTGCCTGGTTCTACCCGCTGCCCGGAACGCTACGCAGGGCAAAAGCGATTCTCGTCCTCCGTGCTTGCTTTTTCTCAGAAAGAGCCGTGGTGTGCGTTTTCGCGGGAAAAAGCGTTTTCGGCCGAAAACGTGTACGTTTGCACTTCCCGGCCACAGGGAAGCTGCTAGCCGGGAATTCTCTGCCTGGTTCTACCCGCTGCCAGGAACGCTACGCAGGGCAAAAGCGATTCTCGTCCTCCGTGCTTGCTTTTTCTCAGAAAGAGCCGTGGTGTGCGTTTTCGCCGGAAAACGCGTTTTCGGCCGAAAACGTGTACGTTTGCACTTCCCGGCCACAGGGAAGCTGCTAGACGGGAATTCTCTGCCTCGTTCTACCCGCTGCCCGGAACGCTACGCAGGGCAAAAGCGATTCTCGTCCTCCGTGCTTGCTTTTTCTCAGAAAGAGCCGTGGTGTGCGTTTTCGCCGGAAAACGCGTTTTCGGCCGAAAACGTGTACGTTTGCACTTCCCGGCCACAGGTAAGCTGCTAGACGGGAATTCTCTGCCTGGTTCTACCCGCTGCCCGGAACGCTACGCAGGGCAAAAGCGATTCTCGTCCTCCGTGCTTGCTTTTTCTCAGAAAGAGCCGTGGTGTGCGTTTTCGCCGGAAAACGCGTTTTCGAACGAAAACGTGTACGTTTGCACTTCCCGGCCACAGGTAAGCTGCTAGACGGGAATTCTCTGCCTGGTTCTACCCGCTGCCCGGAACGCTACGCAGGGCAAAAGCGATTCTCGTCCTCCGTGCTTGCTTTTTCTCAGAAAGAGCCGTGGTGTGCGTTTTCGCCGGAAAACGCGTTTTCGAACGAAAACGTGTACGTTTGCACTTCCCCGCCACAGGGAAGCTGCTAGCCGGGAATTCTCTGCCTGGTTCTACCCGCTGCCCGGAACGCTACGCAGGGCAAAAGCGATTCTCGTCCTCCGTGCTTGCTTTTTCTCAGAAAGAGCCGTGGTGTGCGTTTTCGCCGGAAAACACGTTTTCGGCCGAAAACGTGTACGTTTGCACTTCCCCGCCACAGGGAAGCTGCTAGCCGGGAATTCTCTGCCTGGTTCTACCCGCTGCCCGGAACGCTACGCAGGGCAAAAGCGATTCTCGTCCTCCGTGCTTGCTTTTTCTCAGAAAGAGCCGTGGTGTGCGTTTTCGCCGGTAAACGCGTTTTCGGCCGAAAACGTGTACGTTTGCACTTCCCGGCCACAGGGAAGCTGCTAGCCGGGAATTCTCTGACTGGTTCTACCCGCTGGCGGAACGCTACGCAGGGCAAAAGCGATTCTCGTCCTCCGTGCTTGCTTTTTCCCAGAAAGAGCCGTGGTGTGCGTTTTCGCGGGAAAACGCGTTTTCGGCCGAAAACGTGTACGTTTGCACTTCCCGGCCACAGGGAAGCTGCTAGCCGGGAATTCTCTGCCTGGTTCTACCCGCTGCCCGGAACGCTACGCAGGGCAAAAGCGATTCTCGTCCTCCGTGCTTGCTTTTTCTCAGAAAGAGCCGTGGTGTGCGTTTTCGCCGGAAAACGCGTTTTCGGCCGAAAACGTGTACGTTTGCACTTCCCCGCCACAGGGAAGCTGCTAGCCGGGAATCCTCTGCTTGGTTCTACCCGCTGCCCGGAACGCTACGCAGGGCAAAAGCGATTCTCGTCCTCCGTGCTTGCTTTTTCTCAGAAAGAGCCGTGGTGTGCGTTTTCGCCGGAAAACGCGTTTTCGGCCGAAAACGTGTACGTTTGCACTTCCCGGCCACAGGGAAGCTGCTAGCCGGGAATTCTCTGACTGGTTCTACCCGCTGCCCGGAACGCTACGCAGGGCAAAAGCGATTCTCGTCCTCCATGCTTGCTTTTTCTCAGAAAGAGCCGTGGTGTGCGTTTTCGCCGGAAAACGCGTTTTCGGCCGAAAACGTGTACGTTTGCACTTCCCGGCCACAGGGAAGCTGCTAGCCGGGAATTCTCTGCCTGGTTCTACCCGCTGCCCGGAACGCTACGCAGGGCAAAAGCGATTCTCGTCCTCCGTGCTTGCTTTTTCTCAGAAAGAGCCGTGGTGTGCGTTTTCGCCGGAAAACGCGTTTTCGGCCGAAAACGTGTACGTTTGCACTTCCCGGCCACAGGGAAGCTGCTAGCCGGGAATTCTCTGCCTGGTTCTACCCGCTGCCCGGAACGCTACGCAGGGCAAAAGCGATTCTCGTCCTCCGTGCTTGCTTTTTCTCAGAAAGAGCCGTGGTGTGCGTTTTCGCGGGAAAAAGCGTTTTCGGCCGAAAACGTGTACGTTTGCACTTCCCGGCCACAGGGCAGCTGCTAGCCGGGAATTCTCTGCCTGGTTCTACCCGCTGCCAGGAACGCTACGCAGGGCAAAAGCGATTCTCGTCCTCCGTGCTTGCTTTTTCTCAGAAAGAGCCGTGGTGTGCGTTTTCGCCGGAAAACGCGTTTTCGGCCGAAAACGTGTACGTTTGCACTTCCCGGCCACAGGGAAGCTGCTAGACGGGAATTCTCTGCCTCGTTCTACCCGCTGCCCGGAACGCTACGCAGGGCAAAAGCGATTCTCGTCCTCCGTGCTTGCTTTTTCTCAGAAAGAGCCGTGGTGTGCGTTTTCGCCGGTAAACGCGTTTTCGGCCGAAAACGTGTACGTTTGCACTTCCCGGCCACAGGTAAGCTGCTAGACGGGAATTCTCTGCCTGGTTCTACCCGCTGCCCGGAACGCTACGCAGGGCAAAAGCGATTCTCGTCCTCCGTGCTTGCTTTTTCTCAGAAAGAGCCGTGGTGTGCGTTTTCGCCGGAAAACGCGTTTTCGAACGAAAACGTGTACGTTTGCACTTCCCGGCCACAGGTAAGCTGCTAGACGGGAATTCTCTGCCTGGTTCTACCCGCTGCCCGGAACGCTACGCAGGGCAAAAGCGATTCTCGTCCTCCGTGCTTGCTTTTTCTCAGAAAGAGCCGTGGTGTGCGTTTTCGCCGGAAAACGCGTTTTCGAACGAAAACGTGTACGTTTGCACTTCCCCGCCACAGGGAAGCTGCTAGCCGGGAATTCTCTGCCTGGTTCTACCCGCTGCCCGGAACGCTACGCAGGGCAAAAGCGATTCTCGTCCTCCGTGCTTGCTTTTTCTCAGAAAGAGCCGTGGTGTGCGTTTTCGCCGGAAAACACGTTTTCGGCCGAAAACGTGTACGTTTGCACTTCCCCGCCACAGGGAAGCTGCTAGCCGGGAATTCTCTGCCTGGTTCTACCCGCTGCCCGGAACGCTACGCAGGGCAAAAGCGATTCTCGTCCTCCGTGCTTGCTTTTTCTCAGAAAGAGCCGTGGTGTGCGTTTTCGCCGGTAAACGCGTTTTCGGCCGAAAACGTGTACGTTTGCACTTCCCGGCCACAGGGAAGCTGCTAGCCGGGAATTCTCTGACTGGTTCTACCCGCTGGCGGAACGCTACGCAGGGCAAAAGCGATTCTCGTCCTCCGTGCTTGCTTTTTCTCAGAAAGAGCCGTGGTGTGCGTTTTCGCCGGAAAACGCGTTTTCGGCCGAAAACGTGTACGTTTGCACTTCCCGGCCACAGGGAAGCTGCTAGCCGGGAATTCTCTGACTGGTTCTACCCGCTGCCCGGAACGCTACGCAGGGCAAAAGCGATTCTCGTCCTCCGTGCTTGCTTTTTCTCAGAAAGAGCCGTGGTGTGCGTTTTCGCCGGTAAACGCGTTTTCGGCCGAAAACGTGTACGTTTGCACTTCCCCGCCACAGGGAAGCTGCTAGACGGGAATTCTCTGCCTGGTTCTACCCGCTGCCCGGAACGCTACGCAGGGCAAAAGCGATTCTCGTCCTCCGTGCTTGCTTTTTCTCAGAAAGAGCCGTGGTGTGCGTTTTCGCCGGTAAACGCGTTTTCGGCCGAAAACGTGTACGTTTGCACTTCCCGGCCACAGGGAAGCTGCTAGCCGGGAATTCTCTGCCTGGTTCTACCCGCTGCCCGGAACGCTACGCAGGGCAAAAGCGATTCTCGTCCTCCGTGCTTGCTTTTTCTCAGAAAGAGCCGTGGTGTGCGTTTTCGCCGGAAAACGCATTTTCGGCGAAAACGTGTACGTTTGCACTTCCCGGCCACAGGGAAGCTGCTAGCCGGGAATTCTCTGCCTGGTTCTACCCGCTGCCCGGAACACTACGCAGGGCAAAAGCGATTCTCGTCCTCCGTGCTTGCTTTTTCTCAGAAAGAGCCGTGGTGTGCGTTTTCGCCGGAAAACGCTTTTTCGGCCGAAAACGTGTACGTTTGCACTTCCCGGCCACAGGGAAGCTGCTAGCCGGGAATTCTCTGCCTGGTTCTACCCGCTGCCCGGAACACTACGCAGGGCAAAAGCGATTCTCGTCCTCCGTGCTTGCTTTTTCTCAGAAAGACCCGTTGTGTGCGTTTTCGCCGGAAAACGCGTTTTCGGCCGAAAACGTGTACGTTTGCACTTCCCGGCCACAGGGAAGCTGCTAGCCGGCAATTCTCTGACTGGTTCTACCCGCTGCCCGGAACGCTACGCAGGGCAAAAGCGATTTTCGTCCTCCGTGCTTTCTTTTTCTCAGAAAGAGCCATGGTGTGCTTTTTCGCCGGAAAACGAGTTTTCGGCCGAAAACGTATACGTTTGCACTTCCCCGCCACAGGGAAGCTGCTAGCCGGGAATTCTCTGCCTGGTTCTACCCGCTGCTCAGAACGCTACGCAGGGCAAAAGCGATTCTCGTCCTCCGTGCTTGCTTTTTCTCAGAAAGAGCCGTGGTGTGCGTTTTCGCCGGAAAACGCGTTTTCGGCCGAAAACGTGTACGTTTGCACTTCCCGGCCACAGGGAAGCTGCTAGCCGGGAATTCTCTGCCTGGTTCTACCCGCTGCCCGGAACGCTACGCAGGGCAAAAGCGATTTTCGTCCTCCGTGCTTGCTTTTTCTCAGAAAGAGCCGTGGTGTGCGTTTTCGCCGGAAAACGCGTTTTCGGCCGAAAACGTGTACGTTTGCACTTCCCGGCCACAGGGAAGCTGCTAGCCGGGAATTCTCTGCCTGGTTCTACCCGCTGCCCGGAACGCTACGCAGGGCAAAAGCGATTCTCGTCCTCCGTGCTTGCTTTTTCTCAGAAAGAGCCGTGGTGTGCGTTTTCGCCGGAAAACGCGTTTTCGGCCGAAAACGTGTACGTTTGCAGTTCCCGGCCACAGGGAAGCTGCTAGCCGGGAATTCTCTGCCTGGTTCTACCCGCTGCCCGGAACGCTACGCAGGGCAAAAGCGATTTTCGTCCTCCGTGCTTGCTTTTTCTCAGAAAGAGCCGTGGTGTGCGTTTTCGCCGGAAAACGCGTTTTCGGCCGAAAACGTGTACGTTTGCACTTCCCGGCCACAGGGAAGCTGCTAGCCGGGAATTCTCTGCCTGGTTCTACCCGCTGCCCGGAACGCTACGCAGTGCAAAAGCGATTCTCGTCCTCCGTGCTTGCTTTTTCTCAGAAAGAGCCGTGGTGTGCGTTTTCGCCGGAAAACGCATTTTCGGCGAAAACGTGTACGTTTGCAATTCCCGGCCACAGGGAAGCTGCTAGCCGGGAATTCTCTGCCTGGTTCTACCCGCTGCCCGGAACACTACGCAGGGCAAAAGCGATTCTCGTCCTCCGTGCTTGCTTTTTCTCAGAAAGAGCCGTGGTGTGCGTTTTCGCCGGAAAACGCGTTTTCGGCCGAAAACGTGTACGTTTGCACTTCCCGGCCACAGGGAAGCTGCTAGCCGGGAATTCTCTGCCTGGTTCTACCCGCTGCCCGGAACGCTACGCAGGGCAAAAGCGATTCTCGTCCTCCGTGCTTGCTTTTTCTCAGAAAGAGCCGTGGTGTGCGTTTTCGCCGGAAAACGCGTTTTCGGCCGAAAACGTGTACGTTTGCACTTCCCCGCCACAGGGAAGCTGCTAGCCGGGAATTCTCTGCCTGGTTCTACCCGCTGCCAGGAACGCTACGCAGGGCAAAAGCGATTCTCGTCCTCCGTGCTTGCTTTTTCTCAGAAAGAGCCGTGGTGTGCGTTTTCGCTGGAAAACGCGTTTTCGGCCGAAAACGTGTACGTTTGCACTTTCAGGCCACAGGGAAGATGCTAGCCGGCAATTCGCTGCCTATTTCTACCCGCTGCTCAGAACGCTACGCAGGGCAAAAGCGATTCTCGTCCTCCGTGCTTGCTTTTTCTCAGAAAGAGCCGTGGTGTGCGTTTTCGCCGGAAAACGCGTTTTCGGCCGAAAACGTGTACGTTTGCACTTCCCGGCCACAGGGAAGCTGCTAGCCGGGAATTCTCTGCCTGGTTCTACCCGCTGCCCGGAACGCTACGCAGGGCAAAAGCGATTCTCGTCCTCCGTGCTTGCTTTTTCTCAGAAAGAGCCGTGGTGTGCGTTTTCGCTAGAAAACGCGTTTTCGGCCGAAAACGTGTACGTTTGCACTTCCCGGCCACAGGGAAGCTGCTAGCCGGGAATTCTCTGCCTGGTTCTACCCGCTGCCCGGAACGCTACGCAGGGCAAAAGCGATTCTCGTCCTCCGTGCTTGCTTTTTCTCAGAAAGAGCCGTGGTGTGCGTTTTCGCCGGAAAACGCGTTTTCGGCGAAAACGTGTACGTTTGCACTTCCCGGCCACAGGGAAGCTGCTAGCCGGGAATTCTCTGCCTGGTTCTACCCGCTGCCCGGAACGCTACGCAGGGCAAAAGCGATTCTCGTCCTCCGTGCTTGCTTTTTCTCAGAAAGAGCCTTGGTGTGCGTTTTCGCTGGAAAACGCGTTTTCGGCCGAAAACGTGTACGTTTGCACTTCCCGGCCACAGGGAAGCTGCTAGACGGGAATTCTCTGCCTGGTTCTACCCGCTGCCCGGAACGCTACGCAGGGTAAAAGCGATTCTCGTCCTCCGTGCTTGCTTTTTCTCAGAAAGAGCCGTGGTGTGCGTTTTCGCCGGAAAACGCGTTTTCGGCCGAAAACGTGTACGTTTGCACTTCCCGGCCACAGGGAAGCTGCTAGACGGGAATTCTCTGCCTGGTTCTACCCGCTGCCCGGAACGCTACGCAGGGCAAAAGCGATTCTCGTCCTCCGTGCTTGCTTTTTCTCAGAAAGAGCCGTGGTGTGCGTTTTCGCCGGTAAACGCGTTTTCGGCCGAAAACGTGTACGTTTGCACTTCCCGGCCACAGGGAAGCTGCTAGACGGGAATTCTCTGCCTGGTTCTACCCGCTGCCCGGAACACTACGCAGGGCAAAAGCGATTCTCGTCCTCCGTGCTTGCTTTTTCTCAGAAAGAGCCGTGGTGTGCGTTTTCGCCGGAAAACGCGTTTTCGACCGAAAACGTGTACGTTTGCACTTCCCCGCCACAGGGAAGCTGCTAGACGGGAATTCTCTGCCTGGTTCTACCCGCTGCCCGGAACGCTACGCAGGGCAAAAGCGATTCTCGTCCTCCGTGCTTGCTTTTTCTCAGAAAGAGCCGTGGTGTGCGTTTTCGCGGGAAAAAGAGTTTTCGGCCGAAAACGTGTACGTTTGCACTTCCCGGCCACAGGGCAGCTGCTAGCCGGGAATTCTCTGCCTGGTTCTACCCGCTGCCCGGAACGCTACGCAGGGCAAAAGCGATTCTCGTCCTCCGTGCTTGCTTTTTCTCAGAAAGAGCCGTGGTGTGCGTTTTCGCCGGAAAACGCGTTTTCGGCCGAAAACGTGTACGTTTGCACTTCCCGGCCACAGGGAAGCTGCTAGACGGGAATTCTCTGCCTCGTTCTACCCGCTGCCCGGAACGCTACGCAGGGCAAAAGCGATTCTCGTCCTCCGTGCTTGCTTTTTCTCAGAAAGAGCCGTGGTGTGCGTTTTCGCCGGTAAACGCGTTTTCGGCCGAAAACGTGTACGTTTGCACTTCCCGGCCACAGGTAAGCTGCTAGACGGGAATTCTCTGCCTGGTTCTACCCGCTGCCCGGAACGCTACGCAGGGCAAAAGCGATTCTCGTCCTCCGTGCTTGCTTTTTCTCAGAAAGAGCCGTGGTGTGCGTTTTCGCCGGAAAACGCGTTTTCGAAAGAAAACGTGTACGTTTGCACTTCCCGGCCACAGGTAAGCTGCTAGACGGGAATTCTCTGCCTGGTTCTACCCGCTGCCCGGAACGCTACGCAGGGCAAAAGCGATTCTCGTCCTCCGTGCTTGCTTTTTCTCAGAAAGAGCCGTGGTGTGCGTTTTCGCCGGAAAACGCGTTTTCGAACGAAAACGTGTACGTTTGCACTTCCCCGCCACAGGGAAGCTGCTAGCCGGGAATTCTCTGCCTGGTTCTACCCGCTGCCCGGAACGCTACGCAGGGCAAAAGCGATTCTCGTCCTCCGTGCTTGCTTTTTCTCAGAAAGAGCCGTGGTGTGCGTTTTCGCCGGAAAACGCGTTTTCGGCCGAAAACGTGTACGTTTGCACTTCCCGGCCACAGGGAAGCTGCTAGCCGGGAATTCTCTGACTGGTTCTACCCGCTGCCCGGAACGCTACGCAGGGCAAAAGCGATTTTCGTCCTCCGTGCTTGCTTTTTCTCAGAAAGAGCCGTGGTGTGCGTTTTCGCCGGAAAACGCGTTTTCGGCCGAAAACGTGTACGTTTGCACTTCCCGGCCACAGGGAAGCTGCTAGCCGGGAATTCTCTGCCTGGTTCTACCCGCTGCCCGGAACGCTACGCAGGGCAAAAGCGATTCTCGTCCTCCGTGCTTGCTTTTTCTCAGAAAGAGCCGTGGTGTGCGTTTTCGCGGGAAAAAGCGTTTTCGGCCGAAAACGTGTACGTTTGCACTTCCCGGCCACAGGGCAGCTGCTAGCCGGGAATTCTCTGCCTGGTTCTACCCGCTGCCCGGAACGCTACGCAGGGCAAAAGCGATTCTCGTCCTCCGTGCTTGCTTTTTCTCAGAAAGAGCCGTGGTGTGCGTTTTCGCCGGAAAACGCGTTTTCGGCCGAAAACGTGTACGTTTGCACTTCCCGGCCACAGGGAAGCTGCTAGACGGGAATTCTCTGCCTCGTTCTACCCGCTGCCCGGAACGCTACGCAGGGCAAAAGCGATTCTCGTCCTCCGTGCTTGCTTTTTCTCAGAAAGAGCCGTGGTGTGCGTTTTCGCCGGTAAACGCGTTTTCGGCCGAAAACGTGTACGTTTGCACTTCCCGGCCACAGGTAAGCTGCTAGACGGGAATTCTCTGCCTGGTTCTACCCGCTGCCCGGAACGCTACGCAGGGCAAAAGCGATTCTCGTCCTCCGTGCTTGCTTTTTCTCAGAAAGAGCCGTGGTGTGCGTTTTCGCCGGAAAACGCGTTTTCGGCCGAAAACGTGTACGTTTGCACTTCCCCGCCACAGGGAAGCTGCTAGCCGGGAATTCTCTGCCTGGTTCTACCCGCTGCCCGGAACGCTACGCAGGGCAAAAGCGATTCTCGTCCTCCGTGCTTGCTTTTTCTCAGAAAGAGCCGTGGTGTGCGTTTTCGCCGGAAAACGCGTTTTCGGCCGAAAACGTGTACGTTTGCACTTCCCGGCCACAGGGAAGCTGCTAGCCGGGAATTCTCTGCCTGGTTCTACCCGCTGCCCGGAACGCTACGCAGGGCAAAAGCGATTTTCGTCCTCCGTGCTTGCTTTTTCTCAGAAAGAGCCGTGGTGTGCGTTTTCGCCGGAAAAAGCGTTTTCGGCCGAAAACGTGTACGTTTGCACTTCCCGGCCACAGGGCAGCTGCTAGCCGGGAATTCTCTGCCTGGTTCTACCCGCTGCCCGGAACGCTACGCAGGGCAAAAGCGATTCTCGTCCTCCGTGCTTGCTTTTTCTCAGAAAGAGCCGTGTAGTGCGTTTTCGCGGGAAAACGCGTTTTCGGCCGAAAACGTGTACGTTTGCACTTCCCGGCCACAGGGAAGCTGCTAGCCGGGAATTCTCTGCCTGGTTCTACCCGCTGCCCGGAACACTACGCAGGGCAAAAGCGATTCTCGTCCTCCGTGCTTGCTTTTTCTCAGAAAGAGCCGTGGTGTGCGTTTTCGCCGGAAAACGCGTTTTCGACCGAAAACGTGTACGTTTGCACTTCCCCGCCACAGGGAAGCTGCTAGCCGGGAATTCTCTGCCTGGTTCTACCCGCTGCGCGGAACGCTACGTAGGGCAAAAGCGATTCTCGTCCTCCGTGCTTGCTTTTTCTCAGAAAGAGCCGTGGTGTGCGTTTTCGCCGGAAAACGCGTTTTCGGCCGAAAACGTGTACGTTTGCACTTCCCGGCCACAGGGAAGCTGCTAGCCGGCAGTTCTCTGACTGGTTCTACCCGCTGCCCGGAACGCTACGCAGGGGAAAAGCGATTTTCGTCCTCCGTGCTTTCTTTTTCTCAGAAAGAGCCATGGTGTGCTTTTTCGCCGGAAAACGCTTTTTCGGCCGAAAACGTGTACGTTTGCACTTCCCCGCCACAGGGAAGCTGCTAGCCGGCAATTCTCTGCCTGGTTCTACCCGCTGCCCGGAACGCTACGCAGGGCAAAAGCGATTTTCGTCCTCCGTGCTTGCTTTTTCTCAGAAAGAGCCGTGGTGTGCGTTTTCGCCAGAAACCGCGTTTTCGGCTGAAAACGTGTACGTTTGCACTTCCCGGCCACAGGGAAGCTGCTAGCCGGGAATTCTCTGCCTGGTTCTACCCGCTGCCCGGAACGCTACGCAGGGCAAAAGCGATTCTCGTCCTCCGTGCTTGCTTTTTCTCAGAAAGAGCCGTGGTGTGCGTTTTCGCCAGAAAACGAGTTTTCGGCCGAAAACGTATACGTTTGCACTTCCCGGCCACAGGGAATCTGCTAGCCGGGAATTCTCTGCCTGGTTCTACCCGCTGCCCGGAACGCTACGCAGGGCAAAAGCGATTCTCGTCCTCCGTGCTTGCTTTTTCTCAGAAAGAGCCGTGGTGTGCGTTTTCGCCGGAAAACGCTTTTTCGGCGAAAACCTGTACGTTTGCACTTCCCGGCCACAGGGAAGCTGCTAGCCGGGAATTCTCTGCCTGGTTCTACCCGCTGCCCGGAACGCTACGCAGGGCAAAAGCGATTCTCGTCCTCCGTGCTTGCTTTTTCTCAGAAAGAGCCGTGGTGTGCGTTTTCGCCGGAAAACGCATTTTCGGCGAAAACGTGTACGTTTGCACTTCCCGGCCACAGGGAAGCTGCTAGCCGGGAATTCTCTGCCTGGTTCTACCCGCTGCCCGGAACACTACGCAGGGCAAAAGCGATTCTCGTCCTCCGTGCTTGCTTTTTCTCAGAAAGAGCCGTGGTGTGCTTTTTCGCCAGAAAACGCGTTTTCGGCCGAAAACGTGTACGTTTGCACTTCCCCGCCACAGGGAAGCTGCTAGCCGGGAATTCTCTGCCTGGTTCTACCCGCTGCCCGGAACGCTACGCAGGGCAAAATCGATTCTCGTCCTCCGTGCTTGCTTTTTCTCAGAAAGAGCCGTGTAGTGCGTTTTCGCCGGAAAACGCGTTTTCGGCCGAAAACGTGTACGTTTGCACTTCCCGGCCACAGGGAAGCTGCTAGCCGGGAATTCTCTGCCTGGTTCTACCCGCTGCCCGGAACGCTACGCAGGGCAAAAGCGATTCTCGTCCTCCGTGCTTGCTTTTTCTCAGAAAGAGCCGTGGTGTGCGTTTTCGCCGGAAAACGCGTTTTCGGCCGAAAACGTGTACGTTTGCACTTCCCGGCCACAGGGAAGCTGCTAGCCGGGAATTCTCTGCCTGGTTCTACCCGCTGCCCGGAACGCTACGCAGGGCAAAAGCGATTCTCGTCCTCCGTGCTTGCTTTTTCTCAGAAAGAGCCGTGGTGTGCGTTTTCGCCGGAAAACGCGTTTTCGGCCGAAAACGTGTACGTTTGCACTTCCCGGCCACAGGGAAGCTGCTAGCCGGCAATTCTCTGACTGGTTCTACCCGCTGCCCGGAACGCTACGCAGGGCAAAAGCGATTCTCGTCCTCCGTGCTTGCTTTTTCCCAGAAAGAGCCGTGGTGTGCGTTTTCGCGGGAAAACGCGTTTTCGGCCGAAAACGTGTACGTTTGCACTTCCCGGCCACAGGGAAGCTGCTAGACGGGAATTCTCTGCCTGGTTCTACCCGCTGCCCGGAACGCTACGCAGGGCAAAAGCGATTCTCGTCCTCCGTGCTTGCTTTTTCTCAGAAAGAGCCGTGGTGTGCGTTTTCGCCGGAAAACGCGTTTTCGGCCGAAAACGTGTACGTTTGCACTTCCCCGCCACAGGGAAGCTGCTAGCCGGGAATCCTCTGCTTGGTTCTACCCGCTGCCCGGAACGCTACGCAGGGCAAAAGCGATTCTCGTCCTCCGTGCTTGCTTTTTCTCAGAAAGAGCCGTGGTGTGCGTTTTCGCCGGAAAACGCGTTTTCGGCCGAAAACGTGTACGTTTGCACTTCCCGGCCACAGGGAAGCTGCTAGCCGGGAATTCTCTGCCTGGTTCTACCCGCTGCCCGGAACGCTACGCAGGGCAAAAGCGATTCTCGTCCTCCATGCTTGCTTTTTCTCAGAAAGAGCCGTGGTGTGCGTTTTCGCCGGAAAACGCGTTTTCGGCCGAAAACGTGTACGTTTGCACTTCCCGGCCACAGGGAAGCTGCTAGCCGGGAATTCTCTGCCTGGTTCTACCCGCTGCCCGGAACGCTACGCAGGGCAAAAGCGATTCTCGTCCTCCGTGCTTGCTTTTTCTCAGAAAGAGCCGTGGTGTGCGTTTTCGCCGGAAAACGCGTTTTCGGCCGAAAACGTGTACGTTTGCACTTCCCGGCCACAGGGAAGCTGCTAGCCGGGAATTCTCTGCCTGGTTCTACCCGCTGCCCGGAACGCTACGCAGGGCAAAAGCGATTCTCGTCCTCCGTGCTTGCTTTTTCTCAGAAAGAGCCGTGGTGTGCGTTTTCGCGGGAAAAAGCGTTTTCGGCCGAAAACGTGTACGTTTGCACTTCCCGGCCACAGGGCAGCTGCTAGCCGGGAATTCTCTGCCTGGTTCTACCCGCTGCCCGGAGCGCTACGCAGGGCAAAAGCGATTCTCGTCCTCCGTGCTTGCTTTTTCTCAGAAAGAGCCGTGGTGTGCGTTTTCGCCGGAAAACGCGTTTTCGGCCGAAAACGTGTACGTTTGCACTTCCCGGCCACAGGGAAGCTGCTAGCCGGCAGTTCTCTGACTGGTTCTACCCGCTGCCCGGAACGCTACGCAGGGGAAAAGCGATTTTCGTCCTCCGTGCTTTCTATTTCTCAGAAAGAGCCATGGTGTGCTTTTTCGCCGGAAAACGCTTTTTCGGCCGAAAACGTGTACGTTTGCACTTCCCCGCCACAGGGAAGCTGCTAGCCGGCAATTCTCTGCCTGGTTCTACCCGCTGCCCGGAACGCTACGCAGGGCAAAAGCGATTTTCGTCCTCCGTGCTTGCTTTTTCTCAGAAAGAGCCGTGGTGTGCGTTTTCGCCAGAAAACGCGTTTTCGGCTGAAAACGTGTACGTTTGCACTTCCCGGCCACAGGGAAGCTGCTAGCCGGGAATTCTCTGCCTGGTTCTACCCGCTGCCCGGAACGCTACGCAGGGCAAAAGCGATTCTCGTCCTCCGTGCTTGCTTTTTCTCAGAAAGAGCCGTGGTGTGCGTTTTCGCCAGAAAACGAGTTTTCGGCCGAAAACGTATACGTTTGCACTTCCCGGCCACAGGGAATCTGCTAGCCGGGAATTCTCTGCCTGGTTCTACCCGCTGCCCGGAACGCTACGCAGGGCAAAAGCGATTCTCGTCCTCCGTGCTTGCTTTTTCTCAGAAAGAGCCGTGGTGTGCGTTTTCGCCGGAAAACGCTTTTTCGGCGAAAACCTGTACGTTTGCACTTCCCGGCCACAGGGAAGCTGCTAGCCGGGAATTCTCTGCCTGGTTCTACCCGCTGCCCGGAACGCTACGCAGGGCAAAAGCGATTCTCGTCCTCCGTGCTTGCTTTTTCTCAGAAAGAGCCGTGGTGTGCGTTTTCGCCGGAAAACGCATTTTCGGCGAAAACGTGTACGTTTGCACGTCCCGGCCACAGGGAAGCTGCTAGCCGGGAATTCTCTGCCTGGTTCTACCCGCTGCCCGGAACGCTACGCAGGGCAAAAGCGATTCTCGTCCTCCGTGCTTGCTTTTTCTCAGAAAGAGCCGTGGTGTGCGTTTTCGCCGGAAAACGCGTTTTCGGCCGAAAACGTGTACGTTTGCACTTCCCGGCCACAGGGAAGCTGCTAGCCGGCAATTCTCTGACTGGTTCTACCCGCTGCCCGGAACGCTACGCAGGGCAAAAGCGATTCTCGTCCTCCGTGCTTGCTTTTTCCCAGAAAGAGCCGTGGTGTGCGTTTTCGCGGGAAAACGCGTTTTCGGCCGAAAACGTGTACGTTTGCACTTCCCGGCCACAGGGAAGCTGCTAGACGGGAATTCTCTGCCTGGTTCTACCCGCTGCCCGGAACGCTACGCAGGGCAAAAGCGATTCTCGTCCTCCGTGCTTGCTTTTTCTCAGAAAGAGCCGTGGTGTGCGTTTTCGCCGGAAAACGCGTTTTCGGCCGAAAACGTGTACGTTTGCACTTCCCCGCCACAGGGAAGCTGCTAGCCGGGAATCCTCTGCTTGGTTCTACCCGCTGCCCGGAACGCTACGCAGGGCAAAAGCGATTCTCGTCCTCCGTGCTTGCTTTTTCTCAGAAAGAGCCGTGGTGTGCGTTTTCGCCGGAAAACGCGTTTTCGGCCGAAAACGTGTACGTTTGCACTTCCCGGCCACAGGGAAGCTGCTAGCCGGGAATTCTCTGACTGGTTCTACCCGCTGCCCGGAACGCTACGCAGGGCAAAAGCGATTCTCGTCCTCCATGCTTGCTTTTTCTCAGAAAGAGCCGTGGTGTGCGTTTTCGCCGGAAAACGCGTTTTCGGCCGAAAACGTGTACGTTTGCACTTCCCGGCCACAGGGAAGCTGCTAGCCGGGAATTCTCTGACTGGTTCTACCCGCTGCCCGGAACGCTACGCAGGGCAAAAGCGATTCTCGTCCTCCGTGCTTGCTTTTTCTCAGAAAGAGCCGTGGTGTGCGTTTTCGCCGGAAAACGCGTTTTCGGCCGAAAACGTGTACGTTTGCACTTCCCGGCCACAGGGAAGCTGCTAGCCGGGAATTCTCTGCCTGGTTCTACCCGCTGCCCGGAACGCTACGCAGGGCAAAAGCGATTCTCGTCCTCCGTGCTTGCTTTTTCTCAGAAAGAGCCGTGGTGTGCGTTTTCGCGGGAAAAAGCGTTTTCGGCCGAAAACGTGTACGTTTGCACTTCCCGGCCACAGGGCAGCTGCTAGCCGGGAATTCTCTGCCTGGTTCTACCCGCTGCCCGGAACGCTACGCAGGGCAAAAGCGGTTCTCGTCCTCCGTGCTTGCTTTTTCTCAGAAAGAGCCGTGGTGTGCGTTTTCGCCGGAAAACGCGTTTTCGGCCGAAAACGTGTACGTTTGCACTTCCCGGCCACAGGGAAGCTGCTAGACGGGAATTCTCTGCCTCGTTCTACCCGCTGCCCGGAACGCTACGCAGGGCAAAAGCGATTCTCGTCCTCCGTGCTTGCTTTTTCTCAGAAAGAGCCGTGGTGTGCGTTTTCGCCGGTAAACGCGTTTTCGGCCGAAAACGTGTACGTTTGCACTTCCCGGCCACAGGTAAGCTGCTAGACGGGAATTCTCTGCCTGGTTCTACCCGCTGCCCGGAACGCTACGCAGGGCAAAAGCGATTCTCGTCCTCCGTGCTTGCTTTTTCTCAGAAAGAGCCGTGGTGTGCGTTTTCGCCGGAAAACGCGTTTTCGAACGAAAACGTGTACGTTTGCACTTCCCGGCCACAGGTAAGCTGCTAGACGGGAATTCTCTGCCTGGTTCTACCCGCTGCCCGGAACGCTACGCAGGGCAAAAGCGATTCTCGTCCTCCGTGCTTGCTTTTTCTCAGAAAGAGCCGTGGTGTGCGTTTTCGCCGGAAAACGCGTTTTCGAACGAAAACGTGTACGTTTGCACTTCCCCGCCACAGGGAAGCTGCTAGCCGGGAATTCTCTGCCTGGTTCTACCCGCTGCCCGGAACGCTACGCAGGGCAAAAGCGATTCTCGTCCTCCGTGCTTGCTTTTTCTCAGAAAGAGCCGTGGTGTGCGTTTTCGCCGGAAAACGCGTTTTCGGCCGAAAACGTGTACGTTTGCACTTCCCGGCCACAGGGAAGCTGCTAGCCGGGAATTCTCTGACTGGTTCTACCCGCTGCCCGGAACGCTACGCAGGGCAAAAGCGATTTTCGTCCTCCGTGCTTGCTTTTTCTCAGAAAGAGCCGTGGTGTGCGTTTTCGCCGGAAAACGCGTTTTCGGCCGAAAACGTGTACGTTTGCACTTCCCGGCCACAGGGAAGCTGCTAGCCGGGAATTCTCTGCCTGGTTCTACCCGCTGCCCGGAACGCTACGCAGGGCAAAAGCGATTCTCGTCCTCCGTGCTTGCTTTTTCTCAGAAAGAGCCGTGGTGTGCGTTTTCGCGGGAAAAAGCGTTTTCGGCCGAAAACGTGTACGTTTGCACTTCCCGGCCACAGGGCAGCTGCTAGCCGGGAATTCTCTGCCTGGTTCTACCCGCTGCCCGGAACGCTACGCAGGGCAAAAGCGATTCTCGTCCTCCGTGCTTGCTTTTTCTCAGAAAGAGCCGTGGTGTGCGTTTTCGCCGGAAAACGCGTTTTCGGCCGAAAACGTGTACGTTTGCACTTCCCGGCCACAGGGAAGCTGCTAGACGGGAATTCTCTGCCTCGTTCTACCCGCTGCCCGGAACGCTACGCAGGGCAAAAGCGATTCTCGTCCTCCGTGCTTGCTTTTTCTCAGAAAGAGCCGTGGTGTGCGTTTTCGCCGGTAAACGCGTTTTCGGCCGAAAACGTGTACGTTTGCACTTCCCGGCCACAGGTAAGCTGCTAGACGGGAATTCTCTGCCTGGTTCTACCCGCTGCCCGGAACGCTACGCAGGGCAAAAGCGATTCTCGTCCTCCGTGCTTGCTTTTTCTCAGAAAGAGCCGTGGTGTGCGTTTTCGCCGGAAAACGCGTTTTCGAACGAAAACGTGTACGTTTGCACTTCCCCGCCACAGGGAAGCTGCTAGCCGGGAATTCTCTGCCTGGTTCTACCCGCTGCCCGGAACGCTACGCAGGGCAAAAGCGATTCTCGTCCTCCGTGCTTGCTTTTTCTCAGAAAGAGCCGTGGTGTGCGTTTTCGCCGGAAAACGCGTTTTCGGCCGAAAACGTGTACGTTTGCACTTCCCGGCCACAGGGAAGCTGCTAGCCGGGAATTCTCTGCCTGGTTCTACCCGCTGCCCGGAACGCTACGCAGGGCAAAAGCGATTTTCGTCCTCCGTGCTTGCTTTTTCTCAGAAAGAGCCGTGGTGTGCGTTTTCGCCGGAAAACGCGTTTTCGACCGAAAACGTGTACGTTTGCACTTCCCCGCCACAGGGAAGCTGCTAGCCGGGAATTCTCTGCCTGGTTCTACCCGCTGCGCGGAACGCTACGCAGGGCAAAAGCGATTCTCGTCCTCCGTGCTTGCTTTTTCTCAGAAAGAGCCGTGGTGTGCGTTTTCGCCGGAAAACGCGTTTTCGGCCGAAAACGTGTACGTTTGCACTTCCCGGCCACAGGGAAGCTGCTAGCCGGCAGTTCTCTGACTGGTTCTACCCGCTGCCCGGAACGCTACGCAGGGGAAAAGCGATTTTCGTCCTCCGTGCTTTCTTTTTCTCAGAAAGAGCCATGGTGTGCTTTTTCGCCGGAAAACGCTTTTTCGGCCGAAAACGTGTACGTTTGCACTTCCCCGCCACAGGGAAGCTGCTAGCCGGCAATTCTCTGCCTGGTTCTACCCGCTGCCCGGAACGCTACGCAGGGCAAAAGCGATTTTCGTCCTCCGTGCTTGCTTTTTCTCAGAAAGAGCCGTGGTGTGCGTTTTCGCCAGAAAACGCGTTTTCGGCTGAAAACGTGTACGTTTGCACTTCCCGGCCACAGGGAAGCTGCTAGCCGGGAATTCTCTGCCTGGTTCTACCCGCTGCCCGGAACGCTACGCAGGGCAAAAGCGATTCTCGTCCTCCGTGCTTGCTTTTTCTCAGAAAGAGCCGTGGTGTGCGTTTTCGCCGGAAAACGCGTTTTCGAACGAAAACGTGTACGTTTGCACTTCCCGGCCACAGGTAAGCTGCTAGACGGGAATTCTCTGCCTGGTTCTACCCGCTGCCCGGAACGCTACGCAGGGCAAAAGCGATTCTCGTCCTCCGTGCTTGCTTTTTCTCAGAAAGAGCCGTGGTGTGCGTTTTCGCCGGAAAACGCGTTTTCGAACGAAAACGTGTACGTTTGCACTTCCCCGCCACAGGGAAGCTGCTAGCCGGGAATTCTCTGCCTGGTTCTACCCGCTGCCCGGAACGCTACGCAGGGCAAAAGCGATTCTCGTCCTCCGTGCTTGCTTTTTCTCAGAAAGAGCCGTGGTGTGCGTTTTCGCCGGAAAACGCGTTTTCGGCCGAAAACGTGTACGTTTGCACTTCCCGGCCACAGGGAAGCTGCTAGCCGGGAATTCTCTGACTGGTTCTACCCGCTGCCCGGAACGCTACGCAGGGCAAAAGCGATTTTCGTCCTCCGTGCTTGCTTTTTCTCAGAAAGAGCCGTGGTGTGCGTTTTCGCCGGAAAACGCGTTTTCGGCCGAAAACGTGTACGTTTGCACTTCCCGGCCACAGGGAAGCTGCTAGCCGGGAATTCTCTGCCTGGTTCTACCCGCTGCCCGGAACGCTACGCAGGGCAAAAGCGATTCTCGTCCTCCGTGCTTGCTTTTTCTCAGAAAGAGCCGTGGTGTGCGTTTTCGCGGGAAAAAGCGTTTTCGGCCGAAAACGTGTACGTTTGCACTTCCCGGCCACAGGGCAGCTGCTAGCCGGGAATTCTCTGCCTGGTTCTACCCGCTGCCCGGAACGCTACGCAGGGCAAAAGCGATTCTCGTCCTCCGTGCTTGCTTTTTCTCAGAAAGAGCCGTGGTGTGCGTTTTCGCCGGAAAACGCGTTTTCGGCCGAAAACGTGTACGTTTGCACTTCCCGGCCACAGGGAAGCTGCTAGACGGGAATTCTCTGCCTCGTTCTACCCGCTGCCCGGAACGCTACGCAGGGCAAAAGCGATTCTCGTCCTCCGTGCTTGCTTTTTCTCAGAAAGAGCCGTGGTGTGCGTTTTCGCCGGTAAACGCGTTTTCGGCCGAAAACGTGTACGTTTGCACTTCCCGGCCACAGGTAAGCTGCTAGACGGGAATTCTCTGCCTGGTTCTACCCGCTGCCCGGAACGCTACGCAGGGCAAAAGCGATTCTCGTCCTCCGTGCTTGCTTTTTCTCAGAAAGAGCCGTGGTGTGCGTTTTCGCCGGAAAACGCGTTTTCGGCCGAAAACGTGTACGTTTGCACTTCCCCGCCACAGGGAAGCTGCTAGCCGGGAATTCTCTGCCTGGTTCTACCCGCTGCCCGGAACGCTACGCAGGGCAAAAGCGATTCTCGTCCTCCGTGCTTGCTTTTTCTCAGAAAGAGCCGTAGTGTGCGTTTTCGCCGGAAAACGCGTTTTCGGCCGAAAACGTGTACGTTTGCACTTCCCGGCCACAGGGCAGCTGCTAGCCGGGAATTCTCTGCCTGGTTCTACCCGCTGCCCGGAACGCTACGCAGGGCAAAAGCGATTCTCGTCCTCCGTGCTTGCTTTTTCTCAGAAAGAGCCGTAGTGTGCGTTTTCGCCGGAAAACGCGTTTTCGGCCGAAAACGTGTACGTTTGCACTTCCCGGCCACAGGGAAGCTGCTAGCCGGGAATTCTCTGCCTGGTTCTACCCGCTGCCCGGAACACTACGCAGGGCAAAAGCGATTCTCGTCCTCCGTGCTTGCTTTTTCTCAGAAAGAGCCGTGGTGTGCGTTTTCGCCGGAAAACGCGTTTTCGACCGAAAACGTGTACGTTTGCACTTCCCGGCCACAGGGAAGCTGCTAGCCGGGAATTCTCTGCCTGGTTCTACCCGCTGCGCGGAACGCTACGCAGGGCAAAAGCGATTCTCGTCCTCCGTGCTTGCTTTTTCTCAGAAAGAGCCGTGGTGTGCGTTTTCGCCGGAAAACGCGTTTTCGGCCGAAAACGTGTACGTTTGCACTTCCCGGCCACAGGGAAGCTGCTAGCCGGCAGTTCTCTGACTGGTTCTACCCGCTGCCCGGAACGCTACGCAGGGGAAAAGCGATTTTCGTCCTCCGTGCTTTCTTTTTCTCAGAAAGAGCCATGGTGTGCTTTTTCGCCGGAAAACGCTTTTTCGGCCGAAAACGTGTACGTTTGCACTTCCCGGCCACAGGGAAGCTGCTAGCCGGGAATTCTCTGCCTGGTTCTACCCGCTGCCCGGAACGCTACGCAGGGCAAAAGCGATTCTCGTCCTCCGTGCTTGCTTTTTCTCAGAAAGAGCCGTGGTGTGCGTTTTCGCCGGAAAACGCTTTTTCGGCGAAAACCTGTACGTTTGCACTTCCCGGCCACAGGGAAGCTGCTAGCCGGGAATTCTCTGCCTGGTTCTACCCGCTGCCCGGAACGCTACGCAGGGCAAAAGCGATTCTCGTCCTCCGTGCTTGCTTTTTCTCAGAAAGAGCCGTGGTGTGCGTTTTCGCCGGAAAACGCATTTTCGGCGAAAACGTGTACGTTTGCACTTCCCGGCCACAGGGAAGCTGCTAGCCGGGAATTCTCTGCCTGGTTCTACCCGCTGCCCGGAACACTACGCAGGGCAAAAGCGATTCTCGTCCTCCGTGCTTGCTTTTTCTCAGAAAGAGCCGTGGTGTGCTTTTTCGCCAGAAAACGCGTTTTCGGCCGAAAACGTGTACGTTTGCACTTCCCCGCCACAGGGCAGCTGCTAGCCGGGAATTCTCTGCCTGGTTCTACCCGCTGCCCGGAACGCTACGCAGGGCAAAATCGATTCTCGTCCTCCGTGCTTGCTTTTTCTCAGAAAGAGCCGTGTAGTGCGTTTTCGCCGGAAAACGCGTTTTCGGCCGAAAACGTGTACGTTTGCACTTCCCGGCCACAGGGAAGCTGCTAGCCGGGAATTCTCTGCCTGGTTCTACCCGCTGCCCGGAACGCTACGCAGGGCAAAAGCGATTCTCGTCCTCCGTGCTTGCTTTTTCTCAGAAAGAGCCGTGGTGTGCGTTTTCGCCGGAAAACGCTTTTTCGGCGAAAACCTGTACGTTTGCACTTCCCGGCCACAGGGAAGCTGCTAGCCGGGAATTCTCTGCCTGGTTCTACCCGCTGCCCGGAACGCTACGCAGGGCAAAAGCGATTCTCGTCCTCCGTGCTTGCTTTTTCTCAGAAAGAGCCGTGGTGTGCGTTTTCGCCGGAAAACGCATTTTCGGCGAAAACGTGTACGTTTGCACTTCCCGGCCACAGGGAAGCTGCTAGCCGGGAATTCTCTGCCTGGTTCTACCCGCTGCCCGGAACACTACGCAGGGCAAAAGCGATTCTCGTCCTCCGTGCTTGCTTTTTCTCAGAAAGAGCCGTGGTGTGCTTTTTCGCCAGAAAACGCGTTTTCGGCCGAAAACGTGTACGTTTGCACTTCCCCGCCACAGGGAAGCTGCTAGCCGGGAATTCTCTGCCTGGTTCTACCCGCTGCCCGGAACGCTACGCAGGGCAAAATCGATTCTCGTCCTCCGTGCTTGCTTTTTCTCAGAAAGAGCCGTGTAGTGCGTTTTCGCCGGAAAACGCGTTTTCGGCCGAAAACGTGTACGTTTGCACTTCCCGGCCACAGGGAAGCTGCTAGCCGGGAATTCTCTGCCTGGTTCTACCCGCTGCCCGGAACGCTACGCAGGGCAAAAGCGATTCTCGTCCTCCGTGCTTGCTTTTTCTCAGAAAGAGCCGTGGTGTGCGTTTTCGCCGGAAAACGCGTTTTCGGCCGAAAACGTGTACGTTTGCACTTCCCGGCCACAGGGAAGCTGCTAGCCGGGAATTCTCTGCCTGGTTCTACCCGCTGCCCGGAACGCTACGCAGGGCAAAAGCGATTCTCGTCCTCCGTGCTTGCTTTTTCTCAGAAAGAGCCGTGGTGTGCGTTTTCGCCGGAAAACGCGTTTTCGGCCGAAAACGTGTACGTTTGCACTTCCCGGCCACAGGGAAGCTGCTAGCCGGGAATTCTCTGCCTGGTTCTACCCGCTGCCCGGAACGCTACGCAGGGCAAAAGCGATTCTCGTCCTCCATGCTTGCTTTTTCTCAGAAAGAGCCGTGGTGTGCGTTTTCGCCGGAAAACGCGTTTTCGGCCGAAAACGTGTACGTTTGCACTTCCCGGCCACAGGGAAGCTGCTAGCCGGGAATTCTCTGCCTGGTTCTACCCGCTGCCCGGAACGCTACGCAGGGCAAAAGCGATTCTCGTCCTCCGTGCTTGCTTTTTCTCAGAAAGAGCCGTGGTGTGCGTTTTCGCCGGAAAACGCGTTTTCGGCCGAAAACGTGTACGTTTGCACTTCCCGGCCACAGGGAAGCTGCTAGCCGGGAATTCTCTGCCTGGTTCTACCCGCTGCCCGGAACGCTACGCAGGGCAAAAGCGATTCTCGTCCTCCGTGCTTGCTTTTTCTCAGAAAGAGCCGTGGTGTGCGTTTTCGCGGGAAAAAGCGTTTTCGGCCGAAAACGTGTACGTTTGCACTTCCCGGCCACAGGGCAGCTGCTAGCCGGGAATTCTCTGCCTGGTTCTACCCGCTGCCCGGAACGCTACGCAGGGCAAAAGCGATTCTCGTCCTCCGTGCTTGCTTTTTCTCAGAAAGAGCCGTGGTGTGCGTTTTCGCCGGAAAACGCGTTTTCGGCCGAAAACGTGTACGTTTGCACTTCCCGGCCACAGGGAAGCTGCTAGCCGGCAGTTCTCTGACTGGTTCTACCCGCTGCCCGGAACGCTACGCAGGGGAAAAGCGATTTTCGTCCTCCGTGCTTTCTTTTTCTCAGAAAGAGCCATGGTGTGCTTTTTCGCCGGAAAACGCTTTTTCGGCCGAAAACGTGTACGTTTGCACTTCCCCGCCACAGGGAAGCTGCTAGCCGGGAATTCTCTGCCTGGTTCTACCCGCTGCCCGGAACGCTACGCAGGGCAAAAGCGATTTTCGTCCTCCGTGCTTGCTTTTTCTCAGAAAGAGCCGTGGTGTGCGTTTTCGCCAGAAAACGCGTTTTCGGCTGAAAACGTGTACGTTTGCACTTCCCGGCCACAGGGAAGCTGCTAGCCGGGAATTCTCTGCCTGGTTCTACCCGCTGCCCGGAACGCTACGCAGGGCAAAAGCGATTCTCGTCCTCCGTGCTTGCTTTTTCTCAGAAAGAGCCGTGGTGTGCGTTTTCGCCAGAAAACGAGTTTTCGGCCGAAAACGTATACGTTTGCACTTCCCGGCCACAGGGAATCTGCTAGCCGGGAATTCTCTGCCTGGTTCTACCCGCTGCCCGGAACGCTACGCAGGGCAAAAGCGATTCTCGTCCTCCGTGCTTGCTTTTTCTCAGAAAGAGCCGTGGTGTGCGTTTTCGCCGGAAAACGCTTTTTCGGCGAAAACCTGTACGTTTGCACTTCCCGGCCACAGGGAAGCTGCTAGCCGGGAATTCTCTGCCTGGTTCTACCCGCTGCCCGGAACGCTACGCAGGGCAAAAGCGATTCTCGTCCTCCGTGCTTGCTTTTTCTCAGAAAGAGCCGTGGTGTGCGTTTTCGCCGGAAAACGCATTTTCGGCGAAAACGTGTACGTTTGCACTTCCCGGCCACAGGGAAGCTGCTAGCCGGGAATTCTCTGCCTGGTTCTACCCGCTGCCCGGAACACTACGCAGGGCAAAAGCGATTCTCGTCCTCCGTGCTTGCTTTTTCTCAGAAAGAGCCGTGGTGTGCTTTTTCGCCAGAAAACGCGTTTTCGGCCGAAAACGTGTACGTTTGCACTTCCCCGCCACAGGGAAGCTGCTAGCCGGGAATTCTCTGCCTGGTTCTACCCGCTTTTCGGAACGCTACGCAGGGCAAAAGCGATTCTCGTCCTCCGTGCTTGCTTTTTCTCAGAAAGAGCCGTGTAGTGCGTTTTCGCCGGAAAACGCGTTTTCGGCCGAAAACGTGTACGTTTGCACTTCCCGGCCACAGGGAAGCTGCTAGCCGGGAATTCTCTGCCTGGTTCTACCCGCTGCCCGGAACGCTACGCAGGGCAAAAGCGATTCTCGTCCTCCGTGCTTGCTTTTTCTCAGAAAGAGCCGTGGTGTGCGTTTTCGCCGGAAAACGCGTTTTCGGCCGAAAACGTGTACGTTTGCACTTCCCGGCCACAGGGAAGCTGCTAGCCGGGAATTCTCTGCCTGGTTCTACCCGCTGCCCGGAACGCTACGCAGGGCAAAAGCGATTCTCGTCCTCCGTGCTTGCTTTTTCTCAGAAAGAGCCGTGGTGTGCGTTTTCGCCGGAAAACGCGTTTTCGGCCGAAAACGTGTACGTTTGCACTTCCCGGCCACAGGGAAGCTGCTAGCCGGCAATTCTCTGACTGGTTCTACCCGCTGCCCGGAACGCTACGCAGGGCAAAAGCGATTCTCGTCCTCCGTGCTTGCTTTTTCCCAGAAAGAGCCGTGGTGTGCGTTTTCGCGGGAAAACGCGTTTTCGGCCGAAAACGTGTACGTTTGCACTTCCCGGCCACAGGGAAACTGCTAGACGGGAATTCTCTGCCTGGTTCTACCCGCTGCCCGGAACGCTACGCAGGGCAAAAGCGATTCTCGTCCTCCGTGCTTGCTTTTTCTCAGAAAGAGCCGTGGTGTGCGTTTTCGCCGGAAAACGCGTTTTCGGCCGAAAACGTGTACGTTTGCACTTCCCCGCCACAGGGAAGCTGCTAGCCGGGAATCCTCTGCTTGGTTCTACCCGCTGCCCGGAACGCTACGCAGGGCAAAAGCGATTCTCGTCCTCCGTGCTTGCTTTTTCTCAGAAAGAGCCGTGGTGTGCGTTTTCGCCGGAAAACGCGTTTTCGGCCGAAAACGTGTACGTTTGCACTTCCCGGCCACAGGGAAGCTGCTAGCCGGGAATTCTCTGACTGGTTCTACCCGCTGCCCGGAACGCTACGCAGGGCAAAAGCGATTCTCGTCCTCCATGCTTGCTTTTTCTCAGAAAGAGCCGTGGTGTGCGTTTTCGCCGGAAAACGCGTTTTCGGCCGAAAACGTGTACGTTTGCACTTCCCGGCCACAGGGAAGCTGCTAGCCGGGAATTCTCTGCCTGGTTCTACCCGCTGCCCGGAACGCTACGCAGGGCAAAAGCGATTCTCGTCCTCCGTGCTTGCTTTTTCTCAGAAAGAGCCGTGGTGTGCGTTTTCGCCGGAAAACGCGTTTTCGGCCGAAAACGTGTACGTTTGCACTTCCCGGCCACAGGGAAGCTGCTAGCCGGGAATTCTCTGCCTGGTTCTACCCGCTGCCCGGAACGCTACGCAGGGCAAAAGCGATTCTCGTCCTCCGTGCTTGCTTTTTCTCAGAAAGAGCCGTGGTTTGCGTTTTCGCGGGAAAAAGCGTTTTCGGCCGAAAACGTGTACGTTTGCACTTCCCGGCCACAGGGCAGCTGCTAGCCGGGAATTCTCTGCCTGGTTCTACCCGCTGCCCGGAACGCTACGCAGGGCAAAAGCGATTTTCGTCCTCCGTGCTTGCTTTTTCTCAGAAAGAGCCGTGGTGTGCGTTTTCGCCGGAAAACGCGTTTTCGGCCGAAAACGTGTACGTTTGCACTTCCCTGCCACAGGGAAGCTGCTAGACGGGAATTCTCTGCCTCGTTCTACCCGCTGCCCGGAACGCTACGCAGGGCAAAAGCGATTCTCGTCCTCCGTGCTTGCTTTTTCTCAGAAAGAGCCGTGGTGTGCGTTTTCGCCGGAAAACGCGTTTTCGGCCGAAAACGTGTACGTTTGCACTTCCCGGCCACAGGGAAGCTGCTAGCCGGCAGTTCTCTGACTGGTTCTACCCGCTGCCCGGAACGCTACGCAGGGGAAAAGCGATTTTCGTCCTCCGTGCTTTCTTTTTCTCAGAAAGAGCCATGGTGTGCTTTTTCGCCGGAAAACGCTTTTTCGGCCGAAAACGTGTACGTTTGCACTTCCCCGCCACAGGGAAGCTGCTAGCCGGGAATTCTCTGCCTGGTTCTACCCGCTGCCCGGAACGCTACGCAGGGCAAAAGCGATTTTCGTCCTCCGTGCTTGCTTTTTCTCAGAAAGAGCCGTGGTGTGCGTTTTCGCCGGAAAACGCTTTTTCGGCGAAAACCTGTACGTTTGCACTTCCCGGCCACAGGGAAGCTGCTAGCCGGGAATTCTCTGCCTGGTTCTACCCGCTGCCCGGAACGCTACGCAGGGCAAAAGCGATTCTCGTCCTCCGTGCTTGCTTTTTCTCAGAAAGAGCCGTGGTGTGCGTTTTCGCCGGAAAACGCATTTTCGGCGAAAACGTGTACGTTTGCACTTCCCGGCCACAGGGAAGCTGCTAGCCGGGAATTCTCTGCCTGGTTCTACCCGCTGCCCGGAACACTACGCAGGGCAAAAGCGATTCTCGTCCTCCGTGCTTGCTTTTTCTCAGAAAGAGCCGTGGTGTGCTTTTTCGCCAGAAAACGCGTTTTCGGCCGAAAACGTGTACGTTTGCACTTCCCCGCCACAGGGCAGCTGCTAGCCGGGAATTCTCTGCCTGGTTCTACCCGCTGCCCGGAACGCTACGCAGGGCAAAATCGATTCTCGTCCTCCGTGCTTGCTTTTTCTCAGAAAGAGCCGTGTAGTGCGTTTTCGCCGGAAAACGCGTTTTCGGCCGAAAACGTGTACGTTTGCACTTCCCGGCCACAGGGAAGCTGCTAGCCGGGAATTCTCTGCCTGGTTCTACCCGCTGCCCGGAACGCTACGCAGGGCAAAAGCGATTCTCGTCCTCCGTGCTTGCTTTTTCTCAGAAAGAGCCGTGGTGTGCGTTTTCGCCGGAAAACGCTTTTTCGGCGAAAACCTGTACGTTTGCACTTCCCGGCCACAGGGAAGCTGCTAGCCGGGAATTCTCTGCCTGGTTCTACCCGCTGCCCGGAACGCTACGCAGGGCAAAAGCGATTCTCGTCCTCCGTGCTTGCTTTTTCTCAGAAAGAGCCGTGGTGTGCGTTTTCGCCGGAAAACGCATTTTCGGCGAAAACGTGTACGTTTGCACTTCCCGGCCACAGGGAAGCTGCTAGCCGGGAATTCTCTGCCTGGTTCTACCCGCTGCCCGGAACACTACGCAGGGCAAAAGCGATTCTCGTCCTCCGTGCTTGCTTTTTCTCAGAAAGAGCCGTGGTGTGCTTTTTCGCCAGAAAACGCGTTTTCGGCCGAAAACGTGTACGTTTGCACTTCCCCGCCACAGGGAAGCTGCTAGCCGGGAATTCTCTGCCTGGTTCTACCCGCTGCCCGGAACGCTACGCAGGGCAAAATCGATTCTCGTCCTCCGTGCTTGCTTTTTCTCAGAAAGAGCCGTGTAGTGCGTTTTCGCCGGAAAACGCGTTTTCGGCCGAAAACGTGTACGTTTGCACTTCCCGGCCACAGGGAAGCTGCTAGCCGGGAATTCTCTGCCTGGTTCTACCCGCTGCCCGGAACGCTACGCAGGGCAAAAGCGATTCTCGTCCTCCGTGCTTGCTTTTTCTCAGAAAGAGCCGTGGTGTGCGTTTTCGCCGGAAAACGCGTTTTCGGCCGAAAACGTGTACGTTTGCACTTCCCGGCCACAGGGAAGCTGCTAGCCGGGAATTCTCTGCCTGGTTCTACCCGCTGCCCGGAACGCTACGCAGGGCAAAAGCGATTCTCGTCCTCCGTGCTTGCTTTTTCTCAGAAAGAGCCGTGGTGTGCGTTTTCGCCGGAAAACGCGTTTTCGGCCGAAAACGTGTACGTTTGCACTTCCCGGCCACAGGGAAGCTGCTAGCCGGCAATTCTCTGACTGGTTCTACCCGCTGCCCGGAACGCTACGCAGGGCAAAAGCGATTCTCGTCCTCCGTGCTTGCTTTTTCCCAGAAAGAGCCGTGGTGTGCGTTTTCGCGGGAAAACGCGTTTTCGGCCGAAAACGTGTACGTTTGCACTTCCCGGCCACAGGGAAGCTGCTAGACGGGAATTCTCTGCCTGGTTCTACCCGCTGCCCGGAACGCTACGCAGGGCAAAAGCGATTCTCGTCCTCCGTGCTTGCTTTTTCTCAGAAAGAGCCGTGGTGTGCGTTTTCGCCGGAAAACGCGTTTTCGGCCGAAAACGTGTACGTTTGCACTTCCCCGCCACAGGGAAGCTGCTAGCCGGGAATCCTCTGCTTGGTTCTACCCGCTGCCCGGAACGCTACGCAGGGCAAAAGCGATTCTCGTCCTCCGTGCTTGCTTTTTCTCAGAAAGAGCCGTGGTGTGCGTTTTCGCCGGAAAACGCGTTTTCGGCCGAAAACGTGTACGTTTGCACTTCCCGGCCACAGGGAAGCTGCTAGCCGGGAATTCTCTGACTGGTTCTACCCGCTGCCCGGAACGCTACGCAGGGCAAAAGCGATTCTCGTCCTCCATGCTTGCTTTTTCTCAGAAAGAGCCGTGGTGTGCGTTTTCGCCGGAAAACGCGTTTTCGGCCGAAAACGTGTACGTTTGCACTTCCCGGCCACAGGGAAGCTGCTAGCCGGGAATTCTCTGCCTGGTTCTACCCGCTGCCCGGAACGCTACGCAGGGCAAAAGCGATTCTCGTCCTCCGTGCTTGCTTTTTCTCAGAAAGAGCCGTGGTGTGCGTTTTCGCCGGAAAACGCGTTTTCGGCCGAAAACGTGTACGTTTGCACTTCCCGGCCACAGGGAAGCTGCTAGCCGGGAATTCTCTGCCTGGTTCTACCCGCTGCCCGGAACGCTACGCAGGGCAAAAGCGATTCTCGTCCTCCGTGCTTGCTTTTTCTCAGAAAGAGCCGTGGTGTGCGTTTTCGCGGGAAAAAGCGTTTTCGGCCGAAAACGTGTACGTTTGCACTTCCCGGCCACAGGGCAGCTGCTAGCCGGGAATTCTCTGCCTGGTTCTACCCGCTGCCCGGAACGCTACGCAGGGCAAAAGCGATTCTCGTCCTCCGTGCTTGCTTTTTCTCAGAAAGAGCCGTGGTGTGCGTTTTCGCCGGAAAACGCGTTTTCGGCCGAAAACGTGTACGTTTGCACTTCCCGGCCACAGGGAAGCTGCTAGCCGGCAGTTCTCTGACTGGTTCTACCCGCTGCCCGGAACGCTACGCAGGGGAAAAGCGATTTTCGTCCTCCGTGCTTTCTTTTTCTCAGAAAGAGCCATGGTGTGCTTTTTCGCCGGAAAACGCTTTTTCGGCCGAAAACGTGTACGTTTGCACTTCCCCGCCACAGGGAAGCTGCTAGCCGGGAATTCTCTGCCTGGTTCTACCCGCTGCCCGGAACGCTACGCAGGGCAAAAGCGATTTTCGTCCTCCGTGCTTGCTTTTTCTCAGAAAGAGCCGTGGTGTGCGTTTTCGCCAGAAAACGCGTTTTCGGCTGAAAACGTGTACGTTTGCACTTCCCGGCCACAGGGAAGCTGCTAGCCGGGAATTCTCTGCCTGGTTCTACCCGCTGCCCGGAACGCTACGCAGGGCAAAAGCGATTCTCGTCCTCCGTGCTTGCTTTTTCTCAGAAAGAGCCGTGGTGTGCGTTTTCGCCAGAAAACGAGTTTTCGGCCGAAAACGTATACGTTTGCACTTCCCGGCCACAGGGAATCTGCTAGCCGGGAATTCTCTGCCTGGTTCTACCCGCTGCCCGGAACGCTACGCAGGGCAAAAGCGATTCTCGTCCTCCGTGCTTGCTTTTTCTCAGAAAGAGCCGTGGTGTGCGTTTTCGCCGGAAAACGCTTTTTCGGCGAAAACCTGTACGTTTGCACTTCCCGGCCACAGGGAAGCTGCTAGCCGGGAATTCTCTGCCTGGTTCTACCCGCTGCCCGGAACGCTACGCAGGGCAAAAGCGATTCTCGTCCTCCGTGCTTGCTTTTTCTCAGAAAGAGCCGTGGTGTGCGTTTTCGCCGGAAAACGCATTTTCGGCGAAAACGTGTACGTTTGCACTTCCCGGCCACAGGGAAGCTGCTAGCCGGGAATTCTCTGACTGGTTCTACCCGCTGCCCGGAACACTACGCAGGGCAAAAGCGATTCTCGTCCTCCGTGCTTGCTTTTTCTCAGAAAGAGCCGTGGTGTGCTTTTTCGCCAGAAAACGCGTTTTCGGCCGAAAACGTGTACGTTTGCACTTCCCCGCCACAGGGAAGCTGCTAGCCGGGAATTCTCTGCCTGGTTCTACCCGCTTTTCGGAACGCTACGCAGGGCAAAAGCGATTCTCGTCCTCCGTGCTTGCTTTTTCTCAGAAAGAGCCGTGTAGTGCGTTTTCGCCGGAAAACGCGTTTTCGGCCGAAAACGTGTACGTTTGCACTTCCCGGCCACAGGGAAGCTGCTAGCCGGGAATTCTCTGCCTGGTTCTACCCGCTGCCCGGAACGCTACGCAGGGCAAAAGCGATTCTCGTCCTCCGTGCTTGCTTTTTCTCAGAAAGAGCCGTGGTGTGCGTTTTCGCCGGAAAACGCGTTTTCGGCCGAAAACGTGTACGTTTGCACTTCCCGGCCACAGGGAAGCTGCTAGCCGGGAATTCTCTGCCTGGTTCTACCCGCTGCCCGGAACGCTACGCAGGGCAAAAGCGATTCTCGTCCTCCGTGCTTGCTTTTTCTCAGAAAGAGCCGTGGTGTGCGTTTTCGCCGGAAAACGCGTTTTCGGCCGAAAACGTGTACGTTTGCACTTCCCGGCCACAGGGAACCTGCTAGCCGGCAATTCTCTGACTGGTTCTACCCGCTGCCCGGAACGCTACGCAGGGCAAAAGCGATTCTCGTCCTCCGTGCTTGCTTTTTCCCAGAAAGAGCCGTGGTGTGCGTTTTCGCGGGAAAACGCGTTTTCGGCCGAAAACGTGTACGTTTGCACTTCCCGGCCACAGGGAAGCTGCTAGACGGGAATTCTCTGCCTGGTTCTACCCGCTGCCCGGAACGCTACGCAGGGCAAAAGCGATTCTCGTCCTCCGTGCTTGCTTTTTCTCAGAAAGAGCCGTGGTGTGCGTTTTCGCCGGAAAACGCGTTTTCGGCCGAAAACGTGTACGTTTGCACTTCCCCGCCACAGGGAAGCTGCTAGCCGGGAATCCTCTGCTTGGTTCTACCCGCTGCCCGGAACGCTACGCAGGGCAAAAGCGATTCTCGTCCTCCGTGCTTGCTTTTTCTCAGAAAGAGCCGTGGTGTGCGTTTTCGCCGGAAAACGCGTTTTCGGCCGAAAACGTGTACGTTTGCACTTCCCGGCCACAGGGAAGCTGCTAGCCGGGAATTCTCTGACTGGTTCTACCCGCTGCCCGGAACGCTACGCAGGGCAAAAGCGATTCTCGTCCTCCATGCTTGCTTTTTCTCAGAAAGAGCCGTGGTGTGCGTTTTCGCCGGAAAACGCGTTTTCGGCCGAAAACGTGTACGTTTGCACTTCCCGGCCACAGGGAAGCTGCTAGCCGGGAATTCTCTGCCTGGTTCTACCCGCTGCCCGGAACGCTACGCAGGGCAAAAGCGATTCTCGTCCTCCGTGCTTGCTTTTTCTCAGAAAGAGCCGTGGTGTGCGTTTTCGCCGGAAAACGCGTTTTCGGCCGAAAACGTGTACGTTTGCACTTCCCGGCCACAGGGAAGCTGCTAGCCGGGAATTCTCTGCCTGGTTCTACCCGCTGCCCGGAACGCTACGCAGGGCAAAAGCGATTCTCGTCCTCCGTGCTTGCTTTTTCTCAGAAAGAGCCGTGGTGTGCGTTTTCGCGGGAAAAAGCGTTTTCGGCCGAAAACGTGTACGTTTGCACTTCCCGGCCACAGGGCAGCTGCTAGCCGGGAATTCTCTGCCTGGTTCTACCCGCTGCCCGGAACGCTACGCAGGGCAAAAGCGATTTTCGTCCTCCGTGCTTGCTTTTTCTCAGAAAGAGCCGTGGTGTGCGTTTTCGCCGGAAAACGCGTTTTCGGCCGAAAACGTGTACGTTTGCACTTCCCCGCCACAGGGAAGCTGCTAGACGGGAATTCTCTGCCTCGTTCTACCCGCTGCCCGGAACGCTACGCAGGGCAAAAGCGATTCTCGTCCTCCGTGCTTGCTTTTTCTCAGAAAGAGCCGTGGTGTGCTTTTTCGCTAGAAAACGCGTTTTCGGCCGAAAACGTGTACGTTTGCACTTCCCGGCCACAGGGAAGCTGCTAGCCGGGAATTCTCTGCCTGGTTCTACCCGCTGCCCGAAACGCTACGCAGGGCAAAAGCGATTCTCGTCCTCCGTGCTTGCTTTTTCTCAGAAAGAGCCGTGGTGTGCGTTTTCGCCGGAAAACGCGTTTTCGGCGAAAACGTGTACGTTTGCACTTCCCGGCCACAGGGAAGCTGCTAGCCGGGAATTCTCTGCCTGGTTCTACCCGCTGCCCGGAACACTACGCAGGGCAAAAGCGATTCTCGTCCTCCGTGCTTGCTTTTTCTCAGAAAGAGCCGTGGTGTGCGTTTTCGCCGGTAAACGCGTTTTCGGCCGAAAACGTGTACGTTTGCACTTCCCGGCCACAGGGAAGCTGCTAGCCGGGAATTCTCTGCCTGGTTCTACCCGCTGCCCGGAACGCTACGCAGGGCAAAAGCGATTCTCTTCCTCCGTGCTTGCTTTTTCTCAGAAAGAGCCGTGGTGTGCGTTTTCGCCGGTAAACGCGTTTTCGGCCGAAAACGTGTACGTTTGCACTTCCCGGCCACAGGGAAGCTGCTAGCCGGGAATTCTCTGCCTGGTTCTACCCGCTGCCCGGAACGCTACGCAGGGCAAAAGCGATTCTCGTCCTCCGTGCTTGCTTTTTCTCAGAAAGAGCCGTGGTGTGCGTTTTCGCCGGTAAACGCGTTTTCGGCCGAAAACGTGTACGTTTGCACTTCCCCGCCACAGGGAAGCTGCTAGCCGGGAATTCTCTGCCTGGTTCTACCCGCTGCCCGGAACGCTACGCAGGGCAAAAGCGATTCTCGTCCTCCGTGCTTGCTTTTTCTCAGAAAGAGCCGTGGTGTGCGTTTTCGCCGGAAAACGCGTTTTCGGCCGAAAACGTGTACGTTTGCACTTCCCGGCCATAGGGAAGCTGCTAGGCGGCAATTCTCTGACTGGGTCTACCCGCTGCCCGGAACGCTACGCAGGGCAAAAGCGATTTTCGTCCTCCGTGCTTGCTTTTTCTCAGAAAGAGCCATGGTGTGCTTTTTCGCCGGAAAACGCTTTTTCGGCCGAAAACGTGTACATTTGCACTTCCCCGCCACAGGGAAGCTGCTAGCCGGGAATTCTCTGCCTGCTTCTACCCGCTGCTGAGAACGCTACGCAGGGCAAAAGCGATTCTCGTCCTCCGTGCTTGCTTTTTCTCAGAAAGAGCCGTGGTGGGCGTTTTCGCCGGAAAACGCGTTTTCGGCCGAAAACGTGTACGTTTGCACTTCCCGGCCACAGGGAAGCTGCTAGCCGGGAATTCTCTGCCTGGTTCTACCCGCTGCCCGGAACGCTACGCAGGGCAAAAGCGATTCTCGTCCTCCGTGCTTGCTTTTTCTCAGAAAGAGCCGTGGTGTGCGTTTTCGCCGGAAAACGCGTTTTCGGCCGAAAACGTGTACGTTTGCACTTCCCGGCCACAGGGCAGCTGCTAGCCGGGAATTCTCTGCCTGGTTCTACCCGCTGCCCGGAACGCTACGCAGGGCAAAAGCGATTCTCGTCCTCCGTGCTTGCTTTTTCTCAGAAAGAGCCGTGGTGTGCGTTTTCGCCGGAAAACGCGTTTTCGGCCGAAAACGTGTACGTTTGCACTTCCCGGCCACAGGGAAGCTGCTAGCCGGGAATTCTCTGCCTGGTTCTACCCGCTGCCCGGAACACTACGCAGGGCAAAAGCGATTCTCGTCCTCCGTGCTTGCTTTTTCTCAGAAAGAGCCGTGGTGTGCGTTTTCGCCGGAAAACGCGTTTTCGACCGAAAACGTGTACGTTTGCACTTCCCCGCCACAGGGAAGCTGCTAGCCGGGAATTCTCTGCCTGGTTCTACCCGCTGCCCGGAACGCTACGCAGGGCAAAAGCGATTCTCGTCCTCCGTGCTTGCTTTTTCTCAGAAAGAGCCGTGGTGTGCGTTTTTGCCGGAAAACGCGTTTTCGGCCGAAAACGTGTACGTTTGCACTTCCCCGCCACAGGGAAGCTGCTAGCCCGGAATTCTCTGCCTGGCTCTACCCGCTGCCCGGAACGCTACGCAGGGCAAAAGCGATTTTCGTCCTCCGTGCTTGCTTTTTCTCAGAAAGAGCCGTGGTGTGCGTTTTCGCAGAAAACGCGTTTTCGGCCGAAAACGTGTACGTTTGCACTTCCCGGCCACAGGGAAGCTGCTAGCCGGGAATTCTCTGCCTGGTTCTACCCGCTGCCCGGAACGCTACGCAGGGCAAAAGCGATTCTCGTCCTCCGTGCTTGCTTTTTCTCAGAAAGAGCCGTGGTGTGCGTTTTCGCCAGAAAACGCGTTTTCGGCCGAAAACGTATACGTTTGCACTTCCCGGCCACAGGGAAGCTGCTAGCCGGGAATTCTCTGCCTGGTTCTACCCGCTGCCCGGAACGCTACGCAGGGCAAAAGCGATTCTCGTCCTCCGTGCTTGCTTTTTCTCAGAAAGAGCCGTGGTGTGCGTTTTCGCCGGAAAACGCTTTTTCGGCGAAAACCTGTACGTTTGCACTTCCCGGCCACAGGGAAGCTGCTAGACGGGAATTCTCTGCCTGGTTCTACCCGCTGCCCGGAACGCTACGCAGGGCAAAAGCGATTTTCGTCCTCCGTGCTTGCTTTTTCTCAGAAAGATCCGTGGTGTGCGTTTTCGCCGGAAAACGCATTTTCGGCGAAAACGTGTACGTTTGCAATTCCCGGCCACAGGGAAGCTGCTAGACGGGAATTCTCTGCCTGGTTCTACCCGCTGCCCGGAACACTACGCAGGGCAAAAGCGATTCTCGTCCTCCGTGCTTGCTTTTTCTCAGAAAGAGCCGTGGTGTGCTTTTTCGCCAGAAAACGCGTTTTCGGCCGAAAACGTGTACGTTTGCACTTCCCCGCCACAGGGAAGCTGCTAGCCGGGAATTCTCTGCCTGGTTCTACCCGCTGCCCGGAACGCTACGCAGGGCAAAAGCGATTCTCGTCCTCCGTGCTTGCTTTTTCTCAGAAAGAGCCGTGTAGTGCGTTTTCGCCGGAAAACGCGTTTTCGGCCGAAAACGTGTACGTTTGCACTTCCCGGCCACAGGGAAGCTGCTAGCCGGGAATTCTCTGCCTGGTTCTACCCGCTGCCCGGAACGCTACGCAGGGCAAAAGCGATTCTCGTCCTCCGTGCTTGCTTTTTCTCAGAAAGAGCCGTGTAGTGCGTTTTCGCCGGAAAACGCGTTTTCGGCCGAAAACGTGTACGTTTGCACTTCCCGGCCACAGGGAAGCTGCTAGACGGGAATTCTCTGCCTGGTTCTACTCGCTGCCCGGAACGCTACGCAGGGCAAAAGCGATTCTCGTCCTCCGTGCTTGCTTTTTCTCAGAAAGAGCCGTGGTGTGCGTTTTCGCCGGAAAACGCGTTTTCGGCCGAAAACGTGTACGTTTGCACTTCCCGGCCACAGGGAAGCTGCTAGCCGGCAATTCTCTGACTGGTTCTACCCGCTGCCCGGAACGCTACGCAGGGCAAAAGCGATTTTCGTCCTCCGTGCTTGCTTTTTCTCAGAAACAGCCATGGTGTGCTTTTTCGCCGGTAAACGCTTTTTCGGCCGAAAACGTGTACGTTTGCACTTCCCGGCCACAGGGAAGCTGCTAGCCGGCAATTCTCTGACTGGTTCTACCCGCTGCCCGGAACGCTACGCAGGGCAAAAGCGATTCTCGTCCTCCGTGCTTGCTTTTTCCCAGAAAGAGCCGTGGTGTGCGTTTTCGCGGGAAAACGCGTTTTCGGCCGAAAACGTGTACGTTTGCACTTCCCGGCCACAGGGAAGCTGCTAGCCGGGAATTCTCTGCCTGGTTCTACCCGCTGCCCGGAACGCTACGCAGGGCAAAAGCGATTCTCGTCCTCCGTGCTTGCTTTTTCTCAGAAAGAGCCGTGGTGTGCGTTTTCGCCGGAAAACGCGTTTTCGGCCGAAAACGTGTACGTTTGCACTTCCCGGCCACAGGGAAGCTGCTAGCCGGGAATTCTCTGCCTGGTTCTACCCGCTGCCCGGAACGCTACGCAGGGCAAAAGCGATTCTCGTCCTCCGTGCTTGCTTTTTCTCAGAAAGAGCCGTGGTGTGCATTTTCGCCGGAAAACGCGTTTTCGGCCGAAAACGTGTACGTTTGCACTTCCCGGCCACAGGGAAGCTGCTAGCCGGGAATTCTCTGCCTGGTTCTACCCGCTGCCCGGAACGCTACGCAGGGCAAAAGCGATTCTCGTCCTCCGTGCTTGCTTTTTCTCAGAAAGAGCCGTGGTGTGCATTTTCGCCGGAAAACGCGTTTTCGGCCGAAAACGTGTACGTTTGCACTTCCCGGCCACAGGGAAGCTGCTAGCCGGGAATTCTCTGCCTGGTTCTACCCGCTGCCCGGAACACTACGCAGGGCAAAAGCGATTCTAGTCCTCCGTGCTTGCTTTTTCTCAGAAACAGCCGTGGTGTGCGTTTTCGCGGGAAAACGCGTTTTCGCCAGAAAACGTGTACGTTTGCACTTCCCCGCCACAGGGAAGCTGCTAGCCGGGAATTCTCTGCCTGGTTCTACCCGCTGCCCGGAACGCTACGCAGAGCAAAATCGATTCTCGTCCTCCGTGCTTGCTTTTTCTCAGAAAGAGCCGTGGTGTGCGTTTTCGCCGGAAAACGCGTTTTCGGCCGAAAACGTGTACGTTTGCACTTCCCGGCCACAGGGAAGCTGCTAGACGGGAATTCTCTGCCTGGTTCTACCCGCTGCCCGGAACGCTACGCAGGGCAAAAGCGATTCTCGTCCTCCGTGCTTGCTTTTTCTCAGAAAGAGCCGTGGTGTGCGTTTTCGCCGGAAAACGCGTTTTCGGCCGAAAACGTGTACGTTTGCACTTCCCCGCCACAGGGAAGCTGCTAGCCGGGAATTCTCTGCCTGGTTCTACCCGCTGCCCGGAACACTACGCAGGGCAAAAGCGATTCTCGTCCTCCGTGCTTGCTTTTTCTCAGAAAGAGCCGTGGTGTGCGTTTTCGCCAGAAAACGCATTTTCGGCCGAAAACGTGTACGTTTGCACTTCCCCGCCACAGGGAAGCTGCTAGCCGGGAATTCTCTGCCTGGTTCTACCCGCTGCCCGGAACGCTACGCAGGGCAAAAGCGGTTCTCGTCCTCCGTGCTTGCTTTATCTCAGAAAGAGCCGTGGTGTGCGTTTTCGCCAGAAAACGCGTTTTCGACCGAAAACGTGTACGTTTGCACTTCCCCGCCACAGGGAAGCTGCTAGCCGGGAATTCTCTGCCTGGTTCTACCCGCTGCCCGGAACGCTACGCAGGGCAAAAGCGATTCTCGTCCTCCGTGCTTGCTTTTTCTCAGAAAGAGCCGTGGTGTGCGTTTTCGCCGGAAAACGCGTTTTCGGCCGAAAACGTGTACGTTTGCACTTCCCGGCCACAGCTAAGCTGCTAGCCGGGAATTCTCTGCCTGGTTCTACCCGCTGCCCGGAACGCTACGCAGGGCAAAAGCGATTCTCGTCCTCCGTGCTTGCTTTTTCTCAGAAAGAGCCGTGGTGTGCGTTTTCGCCGGTAAACGCGTTTTAGGCCGAAAACGTGTACGTTTGCACTTCCCGGCCACAGGGAAGCTGCTAGCCGCGAATTCTCTGACTGGTTCTACCCGCTGCCCGGAACGCTACGCAGGGCAAAAGCGATTCTCGTCCTCCGTGCTTGCTTTTTCTCAGAAAGAGCCGTGGTGTGCGTTTTCGCCGGAAAACGCGTTTTCGGCCGAAAACGTGTACGTTTGCACTTCCCGGCCACAGGGAAGCTGCTAGCCGGGAATTCTCTGCCTGGTTCTACCCGCTGCCCGGAACGCTACGCAGGGCAAAAGCGATTCTCGTCCTCCGTGCTTGCTTTTTCTCAGAAAGAGCCGTGGTGTGCGTTTTCGCCGGAAAACGCGTTTTCGGCCGAAAACGTGTACGTTTGCACTTCCCGGCCACAGGGAAGCTGCTAGCCGGGAATTCTCTGCCTGGTTCTACCCGCTGCCCGGAACGCTACGCAGGGCAAAAGCGATTCTCGTCCTCCGTGCTTGCTTTTTCTCAGAAAGAGCCGTGGTGTGCGTTTTCGCCAGAAAACGCGTTTTCGGCCGAAAACGTGTACGTTTGCACTTCCCGGCCACAGGGAAGCTGCTAGCCGGGAATTCTCTGCCTGGTTCTACCCGCTGCCCGGAACGCTACGCAGGGCAAAAGCGATTCTCGTCCTCCGTGCTTGCTTTTTCTCAGAAAGAGCCGTGGTGTGCGTTTTCGCCAGAAAACGCGTTTTCGGCCGAAAACGTGTACGTTTGCACTTCCCGGCCACAGGGAAGCTGCTAGCCGGGAATTCTCTGACTGGTTCTACCCGCTGCCCGGAACGCTACGCAGGGCAAAAGCGATTCTCGTCCTCCGTGCTTGCTTTATCTCAGAAAGAGCCGTGGTGTGCGTTTTCGCCGGTAAACGCTTTTTCGGCCGAAAACGTGTACGTTTGCACTTCCCCGCCACAGGGAAGCTGCTAGCCGGGAATTCTCTGCCTGGTTCTACCCGCTGCCCGGAACGCTACGCAGGGCAAAAGCGGTTCTCGTCCTCCGTGCTTGCTTTATCTCAGAAAGAGCCGTGGTGTGCGTTTTCGCCGGAAAACGCGTTTTCGACCGAAAACGTGTACGTTTGCACTTCCCCGCCACAGGGAAGCTGCTAGCCGGGAATTCTCTGCCTGGTTCTACCCGCTGCCCGGAACGCTACGCAGGGCAAAAGCGATTCTCGTCCTCCGTGCTTGCTTTTTCTCAGAAAGAGCCGTGGTGTGCGTTTTCGCCGGAAAACGCGTTTTCGGCCGAAAACGTGTACGTTTGCACTTCCCGGCCACAGCTAAGCTGCTAGCCGGGAATTCTCTGCCTGGTTCTACCCGCTGCCCGGAACGCTACGCAGGGCAAAAGCGATTCTCGTCCTCCGTGCTTGCTTTTTCTCAGAAAGAGCCGTGGTGTGCGTTTTCGCCGGTAAACGCGTTTTCGGCCGAAAACGTGTACGTTTGCACTTCCCGGCCACAGGGAAGCTGCTAGACGGGAATTCTCTGCATGGTTCTACCCGCTGCCCGGAACGCTACGCAGGGCAAAAGCGATTCTCGTCCTCCGTGCTTGCTTTTTCTCAGAAAGAGCCGTGGTGTGCGTTTTCGCCGGAAAACGCGTTTTCGGCGAAAACGTGTACGTTTGCACTTCCCGGCCACAGGGAAGCTGCTAGACGGGAATTCTCTGCCTGGTTCTACCCGCTGCCCGGAACGCTACGCAGGGCAAAAGCGATTCTCGTCCTCCGTGCTTGCTTTTTCTCAGAAAGAGCCGTGGTGTGCGTTTTCGCCGGAAAACGCGTTTTCGGCCGAAAACGTGTACGTTTGCACTTCCCGGCCACAGGGAAGCTGCTAGCCGGGAATTCTCTGCCTGGTTCTACCCGCTGCCCGGAACGCTACGCAGGGCAAAAGCGATTCTCGTCCTCCGTGCTTGCTTTTTCTCAGAAAGAGCCGTGGTGTGCGTTTTCGCCAGAAAACGCGTTTTCGGCCGAAAACGTGTACGTTTGCACTTCCCGGCCACAGGGAAGCTGCTAGCCGGGAATTCTCTGACTGGTTCTACCCGCTGCCCGGAACGCTACGCAGGGCAAAAGCGATTTTCGTCCTCCGTGCTTGCTTTTTCTCAGAAAGAGCCGTGGTGTGCGTTTTCGCCGCAAAACGCTTTTTCGGCCGAAAACGTGTACGTTTGCACTTCCCCGCCACAGGGAAGCTGCTAGCCGGGAATTCTCTGCCTGGTTCTACCCGCTGCCCGGAACGCTACGCAGGGCAAAAGCGGTTCTCGTCCTCCGTGCTTGCTTTATCTCAGAAAGAGCCGTGGTGTGCGTTTTCGCCGGAAAACGCGTTTTCGACCGAAAACGTGTACGTTTGCACTTCCCCGCCACAGGGAAGCTGCTAGCCGGGAATTCTCTGCCTGGTTCTACCCGCTGCCCGGAACGCTACGCAGGGCAAAAGCGATTCTCGTCCTCCGTGCTTGCTTTTTCTCAGAAAGAGCCGTGGTGTGCGTTTTCGCCGGAAAACGCGTTTTCGGCCGAAAACGTGTACGTTTGCACTTCCCGGCCACAGCTAAGCTGCTAGCCGGGAATTCTCTGCCTGGTTCTACCCGCTTTTCGGAACGCTACGCAGGGCAAAAGCGATTCTCGTCCTCCGTGCTTGCTTTTTCTCAGAAAGAGCCGTGGTGTGCGTTTTCGCCGGTAAACGCGTTTTCGGCCGAAAACGTGTACGTTTGCACTTCCCGGCCACAGGGAAGCTGCTAGACGGGAATTCTCTGCATGGTTCTACCCGCTGCCCGGAACGCTACGCAGGGCAAAAGCGATTCTCGTCCTCCGTGCTTGCTTTTTCTCAGAAAGAGCCGTGGTGTGCGTTTTCGCCGGAAAACGCGTTTTCGGCGAAAACGTGTACGTTTGCACTTCCCGGCCACAGGGAAGCTGCTAGACGGGAATTCTCTGCCTGGTTCTACCCGCTGCCCGGAACGCTACGCAGGGCAAAAGCGATTCTCGTCCTCCGTGCTTGCTTTTTCTCAGAAAGAGCCGTGGTGTGCGTTTTCGCCGGAAAACGCGTTTTCGGCCGAAAACGTGTACGTTTGCACTTCCCGGCCACAGGGAAGCTGCTAGCCGGGAATTCTCTGCCTGGTTCTACCCGCTGCCCGGAACGCTACGCAGGGCAAAAGCGATTCTCGTCCTCCGTGCTTGCTTTTTCTCAGAAAGAGCCGTGGTGTGCGTTTTCGCCAGAAAACGCGTTTTCGGCCGAAAACGTGTACGTTTGCACTTCCCGGCCACAGGGAAGCTGCTAGCCGGGAATTCTCTGACTGGTTCTACCCGCTGCCCGGAACGCTACGCAGGGCAAAAGCGATTTTCGTCCTCCGTGCTTGCTTTTTCTCAGAAAGAGCCGTGGTGTGCGTTTTCGCCGGAAAACGCGTTTTCGGCCGAAAACGTGTACGTTTGCACTTCCCGGCCACAGGGAAGCTGCTAGCCGGGAATTCTCTGACTGGTTCTACCCGCTGCCCGGAACGCTACGCAGGGCAAAAGCGATTCTCGTCCTCCGTGCTTGCTTTTTCTCAGAAAGAGCCGTGGTGTGCGTTTTCACCAGAAAACGCGTTTTCGGCCGAAAACGTGTACGTTTGCACTTCCCGGCCACAGGGAAGCTGCTAGCCGGGAATTCTCTGCCTGGTTCTACCCGCTGCCCGGAACGCTACGCAGGGCAAAAGCGATTCTCGTCCTCCGTGCTTGCTTTTTCTCAGAAAGAGCCGTGGTGTGCGTTTTCGCCGGAAAACGCGTTTTCGGCCGAAAACGTGTACGTTTGCACTTCCCGGCCACAGGGAAGCTGCTAGCCGGGAATTCTCTGCCTGGTTCTACCCGCTGCCCGGAACGCTACGCAGGGCAAAAGCGATTCTCGTCCTCCGTGCTTGCTTTTTCTCAGAAAGAGCCGTGGTGTGCGTTTTCGCCGGTAAACGCGTTTTCGGCCGAAAACGTGTACGTTTGCACTTCCCGGCCACAGGGAAGCTGCTAGCCGGGAATTCTCTGCATGGTTCTACCCGCTGCCCGGAACGCTACGCAGGGCAAAAGCGATTCTCGTCCTCCGTGCTTGCTTTTTCTCAGAAAGAGCCGTGGTGTGCGTTTTCGCCGGAAAACGCGTTTTCGGCGAAAACTTGTACGTTTGCACTTCCCGGCCACAGGGAAGCTGCTAGCCGGGAATTCTCTGCCTGGTTCTACCCGCTGCCCGGAACACTACGCAGGGCAAAAGCGATTCTCGTCCTCCGTGCTTGCTTTTTCTCAGAAAGAGCCGTGGTGTGCGTTTTCGCCGGAAAACGCGTTTTCGGCCGAAAACGTGTACGTTTGCACTTCCCGGCCACAGGGAAGCTGCTAGCCGGGAATTCTCTGACTGGTTCTACCCGCTGCCCGGAACGCTACGCAGGGCAAAAGCGATTCTCGTCCTCCGTGCTTGCTTTATCTCAGAAAGAGCCGTGGTGTGCGTTTTCGCCGCAAAACGCTTTTTCGGCCGAAAACGTGTACGTTTGCACTTCCCCGCCACAGGGAAGCTGCTAGCCGGGAATTCTCTGCCTGGTTCTACCCGCTGCCCGGAACGCTACGCAGGGCAAAAGCGATTCTCGTCCTCCGTGCTTGCTTTTTCTCAGAAAGAGCCGTGGTGTGCGTTTTCGCCGGAAAACGCGTTTTCGGCCGAAAACGTGTACGTTTGCACTTCCCGGCCACAGGGAAGCTGCTAGCCGGGAATTCTCTGCCTGGTTCTACCCGCTGCCCGGAACGCTACGCAGGGCAAAAGCGATTCTCGTCCTCCGTGCTTGCTTTTTCTCAGAAAGAGCCGTGGTGTGCGTTTTCGCCGGAAAACGCTTTTTCGGCGAAAACCTGTACGTTTGCACTTCCCGGCCACAGGGAAGCTGCTAGCCGGGAATTCTCTGCCTGGTTCTACCCGCTGCCCGGAACGCTACGCAGGGCAAAAGCGATTCTCGTCCTCCGTGCTTGCTTTTTCTCAGAAAGAGCCGTGGTGTGCGTTTTCGCCGGTAAACGCGTTTTCGGCCGAAAACGTGTACGTTTGCACTTCCCGGCCACAGGGAAGCTGCTAGCCGGGAATTCTCTGCATGGTTCTACCCGCTGCCCGGAACGCTACGCAGGGCAAAAGCGATTCTCGTCCTCCGTGCTTGCTTTTTCTCAGAAAGAGCCGTGGTGTGCGTTTTCGCCGGAAAACGCGTTTTCGGCGAAAACGTGTACGTTTGCACTTCCCGGCCACAGGGAAGCTGCTAGCCGGGAATTCTCTGCCTGGTTCTACCCGCTGCCCGGAACACTACGCAGGGCAAAAGCGATTCTCGTCCTCCGTGCTTGCTTTTTCTCAGAAAGAGCCGTGGTGTGCGTTTTCGCGGGAAAACGCGTTTTCGGCCGAAAACGTGTACGTTTGCACTTCCCGGCCACAGGGAAGCTGCTAGCCGGGAATTCTCTGCCTGGTTCTACCCGCTGCCCGGAACGCTACGCAGGGCAAAAGCGATTCTCGTCCTCCGTGCTTGCTTTTTCTCAGAAAGAGCCGTGGTGTGCGTTTTCGCCGGTAAACGCGTTTTCGGCCGAAAACGTGTACGTTTGCACTTCCCGGCCACAGGGAAGCTGCTAGCCGGGAATTCTCTGCCTGGTTCTACCCGCTGCACGGAACGCTACACAGGCCAAAAGCGATTCTCGTCCTCCGTGCTTGCTTTTTCTCAGAAAGAGCCGTGGTGTGCGTTTTCGCCGGAAAACGCGTTTTCGGCCGAAAACGTGTACGTTTGCCCTTCCCGGCCACAGGGAAGCTGCTAGCCGGGAATTCTCTGCCTGGTTCTACCCACTGCCCGGAACGCTACGCAGGGCAAAAGCGAATCTCGTCCTCCGTGCTTGCTTTTTCTCAGAAAGAGCCGTGGTGTGCGTTTTCGCCGGAAAACGCGTTTTCGGCCGAAAACGTGTACGTTTGCACTTCCCGGCCACAGGGAAGCTGCTAGCCGGCAATTCTCTGCCTGGTTCTACCCGCTGCCCGGAACGCTACGCAGGGCAGAAGCGATTCTCGTCCTCCGTGCTTGCTTTTTCTCAGGAAGAGCCATGGTGTGCTTTTTCGCCGGAAAACGCTTTTTCGGCCGAAAACGTGTACGTTTGCACTTCCCCGCCACAGGGAAGCTGCTAGCCGGGAATTCTCTGCCTGGTTCTACCCGGTGCTGAGAACGCTACGCAGGGCAAAAGCGATTCTCGTCCTCCGTGCTTGCTTTTTCTCAGAAAGAGCCGTGGTGTGCGTTTTCGCCGGAAAACGCGTTTTCGGCCGAAAACGTGTACGTTTGCACTTCCCCGCCACAGGGAAGCTGCTAGCCGGGAATTCTCTGCCTGGTTCTACCCGCTGCCCGGAACGCTACGCAGGGCAAAAGCGATTCTCGTCCTCCGTGCTTGCTTTTTCTCAGAAAGAGCCGTGGTGTGCGTTTTCGCCAGAAAACGCATTTTCGGCCGAAAACGTGTACGTTTGCACTTCCCCGCCACAGGGAAGCTGCTAGCCGGGAATTCTCTGCCTGGTTCTACCCGCTGCCCGGAACGCTACGCAGGGCAAAAGCGGTTCTCGTCCTCCGTGCTTGCTTTATCTCAGAAAGAGCCGTGGTGTGCGTTTTCGCCGGAAAACGCGTTTTCGACCGAAAACGTGTACGTTTGCACTTCCCCGCCACAGGGAAGCTGCTAGCCGGGAATTCTCTGCCTGGTTCTACCCGCTGCCCGGAACGCTACGCAGGGCAAAAGCGATTCTCGTCCTCCGTGCTTGCTTTTTCTCAGAAAGAGCCGTGGTGTGCGTTTTCGCCGGAAAACGCGTTTTCGGCCGAAAACGTGTACGTTTGCACTTCCCGGCCACAGCTAAGCTGCTAGCCGGGAATTCTCTGCCTGGTTCTACCCGCTGCCCGGAACGCTACGCAGGGCAAAAGCGATTCTCGTCCTCCGTGCTTGCTTTTTCTCAGAAAGAGCCGTGGTGTGCGTTTTCGCCGGTAAACGCGTTTTCGGCCGAAAACGTGTACGTTTGCACTTCCCGGCCACAGGGAAGCTGCTAGCCGGGAATTCTCTGCCTGGTTCTACCCGCTGCCCGGAACGCTACGCAGGGCAAAAGCGATTCTCGTCCTCCGTGCTTGCTTTTTCTCAGAAAGAGCCGTGGTGTGCGTTTTCGCCGGAAAACGCGTTTTCGGCGAAAACGTGTACGTTTGCACTTCCCGGCCACAGGGAAGCTGCTAGCCGGGAATTCTCTGCCTGGTTCTACCCGCTGCCCGGAACGCTACGCAGGGCAAAAGCGATTTTCGTCCTCCGTGCTTGCTTTTTCTCAGAAAGAGCCGTGGTGTGCGTTTTCGCCGGAAAACGCGTTTTCGGCCGAAAACGTGTACGTTTGCACTTCCCGGCCACAGGGAAGCTGCTAGCCGGGAATTCTCTGACTGGTTCTACCCGCTGCCCGGAACGCTACGCAGGGCAAAAGCGATTCTCGTCCTCCGTGCTTGCTTTATCTCAGAAAGAGCCGTGGTGTGCGTTTTCGCCGCAAAACGCTTTTTCGGCCGAAAACGTGTACGTTTGCACTTCCCCGCCACAGGGAAGCTGCTAGCCGGGAATTCTCTGCCTGGTTCTACCCGCTGCCCGGAACGCTACGCAGGGCAAAAGCGGTTCTCGTCCTCCGTGCTTGCTTTATCTCAGAAAGAGCCGTGGTGTGCGTTTTCGCCGGAAAACGCGTTTTCGACCGAAAACGTGTACGTTTGCACTTCCCCGCCACAGGGAAGCTGCTAGCCGGGAATTCTCTGCCTGGTTCTACCCGCTGCCCGGAACGCTACGCAGGGCAAAAGCGATTCTCGTCCTCCGTGCTTGCTTTTTCTCAGAAAGAGCCGTGGTGTGCGTTTTCGCCGGAAAACGCGTTTTCGGCCGAAAACGTGTACGTTTGCACTTCCCGGCCACAGCTAAGCTGCTAGCCGGGAATTCTCTGCCTGGTTCTACCCGCTGCCCGGAACGCTACGCAGGGCAAAAGCGATTCTCGTCCTCCGTGCTTGCTTTTTCTCAGAAAGAGCCGTGGTGTGCGTTTTCGCCGGTAAACGCGTTTTCGGCCGAAAACGTGTACGTTTGCACTTCCCGGCCACAGGGAAGCTGCTAGACGGGAATTCTCTGCATGGTTCTACCCGCTGCCCGGAACGCTACGCAGGGCAAAAGCGATTCTCGTCCTCCGTGCTTGCTTTTTCTCAGAAAGAGCCGTGGTGTGCGTTTTCGCCGGAAAACGCGTTTTCGGCGAAAACGTGTACGTTTGCACTTCCCGGCCACAGGGAAGCTGCTAGACGGGAATTCTCTGCCTGGTTCTACCCGCTGCCCGGAACGCTACGCAGGGCAAAAGCGATTCTCGTCCTCCGTGCTTGCTTTTTCTCAGAAAGAGCCGTGGTGTGCGTTTTCGCCGGAAAACGCGTTTTCGGCCGAAAACGTGTACGTTTGCACTTCCCGGCCACAGGGAAGCTGCTAGCCGGGAATTCTCTGCCTGGTTCTACCCGCTGCCCGGAACGCTACGCAGGGCAAAAGCGATTCTCGTCCTCCGTGCTTGCTTTTTCTCAGAAAGAGCCGTGGTGTGCGTTTTCGCCAGAAAACGCGTTTTCGGTCGAAAACGTGTACGTTTGCACTTCCCGGCCACAGGGAAGCTGCTAGCCGGGAATTCTCTGCCTGGTTCTACCCGCTGCCCGGAACGCTACGCAGGGCAAAAGCGATTCTCGTCCTCCGTGCTTGCTTTTTCTCAGAAAGAGCCGTGGTGTGCGTTTTCGCCGGAAAACGCGTTTTCGGCCGAAAACGTGTACGTTTGCACTTCCCGGTCACAGGGAAGCTGCTAGCCGGGAATTCTCTGACTGGTTCTACCCGCTGCCCGGAACGCTACGCAGGGCAAAAGCGATTCTCGTCCTCCGTGCTTGCTTTATCTCAGAAAGAGCCGTGGTGTGCGTTTTCGCCGCAAAACGCTTTTTCGGCCGAAAACGTGTACGTTTGCACTTCCCGGCCACAGGGAAGCTGCTAGCCGGGAATTCTCTGCCTGGTTCTACCCGCTGCCCGGAACGCTACGCAGGGCAAAAGCGATTCTCGTCCTCCGTGCTTGCTTTTTCTCAGAAAGAGCCGTGGTGTGCGTTTTCGCCGGAAAACGCGTTTTCGGCCGAAAACGTGTACGTTTGCACTTCCCGGCCACAGGGAAGCTGCTAGCCGGGAATTCTCTGCCTGGTTCTACCCGCTGCCCGGAACGCTACGCAGGGCAAAAGCGATTCTCGTCCTCCGTGCTTGCTTTTTCTCAGAAAGAGCCGTGGTGTGCGTTTTCGCCGGAAAACGCGTTTTCGGCCGAAAACGTGTACGTTTGCACTTCCCGGCCACAGGGAAGCTGCTAGCCGGGAATTCTCTGCCTGGTTCTACCCGCTGCCCGGAACGCTACGCAGGGCAAAAGCGATTCTCGTCCTCCGTGCTTGCTTTTTCTCAGAAAGAGCCGTGGTGTGCGTTTTCGCCGGTAAACGCGTTTTCGGCCGAAAACGTGTACGTTTGCACTTCCCGGCCACAGGGAAGCTGCTAGCCGGGAATTCTCTGCATGGTTCTACCCGCTGCCCGGAACGCTACGCAGGGCAAAAGCGATTCTCGTCCTCCGTGCTTGCTTTTTCTCAGAAAGAGCCGTGGTGTGCGTTTTCGCCGGAAAACGCGTTTTCGGCGAAAACTTGTACGTTTGCACTTCCCGGCCACAGGGAAGCTGCTAGCCGGGAATTCTCTGCCTGGTTCTACCCGCTGCCCGGAACACTACGCAGGGCAAAAGCGATTCTCGTCCTCCGTGCTTGCTTTTTCTCAGAAAGAGCCGTGGTGTGCGTTTTCGCCGGAAAACGCGTTTTCGGCCGAAAACGTGTACGTTTGCACTTCCCGGCCACAGGGAAGCTGCTAGCCGGGAATTCTCTGCCTGGTTCTACCCGCTGCCCGGAACGCTACGCAGGGCAAAAGCGATTCTCGTCCTCCGTGCTTGCTTTATCTCAGAAAGAGCCGTGGTGTGCGTTTTCGCCGCAAAACGCTTTTTCGGCCGAAAACGTGTACGTTTGCACTTCCCCGCCACAGGGAAGCTGCTAGCCGGGAATTCTCTGCCTGGTTCTACCCGCTGCCCGGAACGCTACGCAGGGCAAAAGCGATTCTCGTCCTCCGTGCTTGCTTTTTCTCAGAAAGAGCCGTGGTGTGCGTTTTCGCCGGAAAACGCGTTTTCGGCCGAAAACGTGTACGTTTGCACTTCCCGGCCACAGGGAAGCTGCTAGCCGGGAATTCTCTGCCTGGTTCTACCCGCTGCCCGGAACGCTACGCAGGGCAAAAGCGATTCTCGTCCTCCGTGCTTGCTTTTTCTCAGAAAGAGCCGTGGTGTGCGTTTTCGACGGAAAACGCGTTTTCGGCCGAAAACGTGTACGTTTGCACTTCCCGGCCACAGGGAAGCTGCTAGCCGGGAATTCTCTGCCTGGTTCTACCCGCTGCCCGGAACGCTACGCAGGGCAAAAGCGATTCTCGTCCTCCGTGCTTGCTTTTTCTCAGAAAGAGCCGTGGTGTGCGTTTTCGCCGGTAAACGCGTTTTCGGCCGAAAACGTGTACGTTTGCACTTCCCGGCCACAGGGAAGCTGCTAGCCGGGAATTCTCTGCATGGTTCTACCCGCTGCCCGGAACGCTACGCAGGGCAAAAGCGATTCTCGTCCTCCGTGCTTGCTTTTTCTCAGAAAGAGCCGTGGTGTGCGTTTTCGCCGGAAAACGCGTTTTCGGCGAAAACGTGTACGTTTGCACTTCCCGGCCACAGGGAAGCTGCTAGCCGGGAATTCTCTGCCTGGTTCTACCCGCTGCCCGGAACACTACGCAGGGCAAAAGCGATTCTCGTCCTCCGTGCTTGCTTTTTCTCAGAAAGAGCCGTGGTGTGCGTTTTCGCGGGAAAACGCGTTTTCGGCCGAAAACGTGTACGTTTGCACTTCCCGGCCACAGGGAAGCTGCTAGCCGGGAATTCTCTGCCTGGTTCTACCCGCTGCCCGGAACGCTACGCAGGGCAAAAGCGATTCTCGTCCTCCGTGCTTGCTTTTTCTCAGAAAGAGCCGTGGTGTGCGTTTTCGCCGGTAAACGCGTTTTCGGCCGAAAACGTGTACGTTTGCACTTCCCGGCCACAGGGAAGCTGCTAGCCGGGAATTCTCTGCCTGGTTCTACCCGCTGCCCGGAACGCTACGCAGGGCAAAAGCGGTTCTCGTCCTCCGTGCTTGCTTTATCTCAGAAAGAGCCGTGGTGTGCGTTTTCGCCGGAAAACGCGTTTTCGACCGAAAACGTGTACGTTTGCACTTCCCCGCCACAGGGAAGCTGCTAGCCGGGAATTCTCTGCCTGGTTCTACCCGCTGCCCGGAACGCTACGCAGGGCAAAAGCGATTCTCGTCCTCCGTGCTTGCTTTTTCTCAGAAAGAGCCGTGGTGTGCGTTTTCGCCGGAAAACGCGTTTTCGGCCGAAAACGTGTACGTTTGCACTTCCCGGCCACAGCTAAGCTGCTAGCCGGGAATTCTCTGCCTGGTTCTACCCGCTGCCCGGAACGCTACGCCGGGCAAAAGCGATTCTCGTCCTCCGTGCTTGCTTTTTCTCAGAAAGAGCCGTGGTGTGCGTTTTCGCCGGTAAACGCGTTTTCGGCCGAAAACGTGTACGTTTGCACTTCCCGGCCACAGGGAAGCTGCTAGACGGGAATTCTCTGCATGGTTCTACCCGCTGCCCGGAACGCTACGCAGGGCAAAAGCGATTCTCGTCCTCCGTGCTTGCTTTTTCTCAGAAAGAGCCGTGGTGTGCGTTTTCGCCGGAAAACGCGTTTTCGGCGAAAACGTGTACGTTTGCACTTCCCGGCCACAGGGAAGCTGCTAGACGGGAATTCTCTGCCTGGTTCTACCCGCTGCCCGGAACGCTACGCAGGGCAAAAGCGATTCTCGTCCTCCGTGCTTGCTTTTTCTCAGAAAGAGCCGTGGTGTGCGTTTTCGCCGGAAAACGCGTTTTCGGCCGAAAACGTGTACGTTTGCACTTCCCGGCCACAGGGAAGCTGCTAGCCGGGAATTCTCTGCCTGGTTCTACCCGCTGCCCGGAACGCTACGCAGGGCAAAAGCGATTCTCGTCCTCCGTGCTTGCTTTTTCTCAGAAAGAGCCGTGGTGTGCGTTTTCGCCAGAAAACGCGTTTTCGGCCGAAAACGTGTACGTTTGCACTTCCCGGCCACAGGGAAGCTGCTAGCCGGGAATTCTCTGCCTGGTTCTACCCGCTGCCCGGAACGCTACGCAGGGCAAAAGCGATTCTCGTCCTCCGTGCTTGCTTTTTCTCAGAAAGAGCCGTGGTGTGCGTTTTCGCCGGAAAACGCGTTTTCGGCCGAAAACGTGTACGTTTGCACTTCCCGGTCACAGGGAAGCTGCTAGCCGGGAATTCTCTGACTGGTTCTACCCGCTGCCCGGAACGCTACGCAGGGCAAAAGCGATTCTCGTCCTCCGTGCTTGCTTTATCTCAGAAAGAGCCGTGGTGTGCGTTTTCGCCGCAAAACGCTTTTTCGGCCGAAAACGTGTACGTTTGCACTTCCCGGCCACAGGGAAGCTGCTAGCCGGGAATTCTCTGCCTGGTTCTACCCGCTGCCCGGAACGCTACGCAGGGCAAAAGCGATTCTCGTCCTCCGTGCTTGCTTTTTCTCAGAAAGAGCCGTGGTGTGCGTTTTCGCCGGAAAACGCGTTTTCGGCCGAAAACGTGTACGTTTGCACTTCCCGGCCACAGGGAAGCTGCTAGCCGGGAATTCTCTGCCTGGTTCTACCCGCTGCCCGGAACGCTACGCAGGGCAAAAGCGATTCTCGTCCTCCGTGCTTGCTTTTTCTCAGAAAGAGCCGTGGTGTGCGTTTTCGCCGGAAAACGCGTTTTCGGCCGAAAACGTGTACGTTTGCACTTCCCGGCCACAGGGAAGCTGCTAGCCGGGAATTCTCTGCCTGGTTCTACCCGCTGCCCGGAACGCTACGCAGGGCAAAAGCGATTCTCGTCCTCCGTGCTTGCTTTTTCTCAGAAAGAGCCGTGGTGTGCGTTTTCGCCGGTAAACGCGTTTTCGGCCGAAAACGTGTACGTTTGCACTTCCCGGCCACAGGGAAGCTGCTAGCCGGGAATTCTCTGCATGGTTCTACCCGCTGCCCGGAACGCTACGCAGGGCAAAAGCGATTCTCGTCCTCCGTGCTTGCTTTTTCTCAGAAAGAGCCGTGGTGTGCGTTTTCGCCGGAAAACGCGTTTTCGGCGAAAACTTGTACGTTTGCACTTCCCGGCCACAGGGAAGCTGCTAGCCGGGAATTCTCTGCCTGGTTCTACCCGCTGCCCGGAACACTACGCAGGGCAAAAGCGATTCTCGTCCTCCGTGCTTGCTTTTTCTCAGAAAGAGCCGTGGTGTGCGTTTTCGCCGGAAAACGCGTTTTCGGCCGAAAACGTGTACGTTTGCACTTCCCGGCCACAGGGAAGCTGCTAGCCGGGAATTCTCTGACTGGTTCTACCCGCTGCCCGGAACGCTACGCAGGGCAAAAGCGATTCTCGTCCTCCGTGCTTGCTTTATCTCAGAAAGAGCCGTGGTGTGCGTTTTCGCCGCAAAACGCTTTTTCGGCCGAAAACGTGTACGTTTGCACTTCCCCGCCACAGGGAAGCTGCTAGCCGGGAATTCTCTGCCTGGTTCTACCCGCTGCCCGGAACGCTACGCAGGGCAAAAGCGATTCTCGTCCTCCGTGCTTGCTTTTTCTCAGAAAGAGCCGTGGTGTGCGTTTTCGCCGGAAAACGCGTTTTCGGCCGAAAACGTGTACGTTTGCACTTCCCGGCCACAGGGAAGCTGCTAGCCGGGAATTCTCTGCCTGGTTCTACCCGCTGCCCGGAACGCTACGCAGGGCAAAAGCGATTCTCGTCCTCCGTGCTTGCTTTTTCTCAGAAAGAGCCGTGGTGTGCGTTTTCGCCGGAAAACGCGTTTTCGGCCGAAAACGTGTACGTTTGCACTTCCCGGCCACAGGGAAGCTGCTAGCCGGGAATTCTCTGCCTGGTTCTACCCGCTGCCCGGAACGCTACGCAGGGCAAAAGCGATTCTCGTCCTCCGTGCTTGCTTTTTCTCAGAAAGAGCCGTGGTGTGCGTTTTCGCCGGTAAACGCGTTTTCGGCCGAAAACGTGTACGTTTGCACTTCCCGGCCACAGGGAAGCTGCTAGCCGGGAATTCTCTGCATGGTTCTACCCGCTGCCCGGAACGCTACGCAGGGCAAAAGCGATTCTCGTCCTCCGTGCTTGCTTTTTCTCAGAAAGAGCCGTGGTGTGCGTTTTCGCCGGAAAACGCGTTTTCGGCGAAAACGTGTACGTTTGCACTTCCCGGCCACAGGGAAGCTGCTAGCCGGGAATTCTCTGCCTGGTTCTACCCGCTGCCCGGAACACTACGCAGGGCAAAAGCGATTCTCGTCCTCCGTGCTTGCTTTTTCTCAGAAAGAGCCGTGGTGTGCGTTTTCGCGGGAAAACGCGTTTTCGGCCGAAAACGTGTACGTTTGCACTTCCCGGCCACAGGGAAGCTGCTAGCCGGGAATTCTCTGCCTGGTTCTACCCGCTGCCCGGAACGCTACGCAGGGCAAAAGCGATTCTCGTCCTCCGTGCTTGCTTTTTCTCAGAAAGAGCCGTGGTGTGCGTTTTCGCCGGTAAACGCGTTTTCGGCCGAAAACGTGTACGTTTGCACTTCCCGGCCACAGGGAAGCTGCTAGCCGGGAATTCTCTGCCTGGTTCTACCCGCTGCCCGGAACGCTACGCAGGGCAAAAGCGATTCTCGTCCTCCGTGCTTGCTTTTTCTCAGAAAGAGCAGTGGTGTGCGTTTTCGCCGGAAAACGCGTTTTCGGCCGAAAACGTGTACGTTTGCACTTCCCGGCCACAGGGAAGCTGCTAGCCGGGAATTCTCTGCCTGGTTCTACCCACTGCCCGGAACGCTACGCAGGGCAAAAGCGATTCTCGTCCTCCGTGCTTGCTTTTTCTCAGAAAGAGCCGTGGTGTGCGTTTTCGCCGGAAAACGCGTTTTCGGCCGAAAACGTGTACGTTTGCACTTCCCGGCCACAGGGAAGCTGCTAGCCGGCAATTCTCTGCCTGGTTCTACCCGCTGCCCGGAACGCTACGCAGGGCAGAAGCGATTCTCGTCCTCCGTGCTTGCTTTTTCTCAGAAAGAGCCATGGTGTGCTTTTTCGCCGGAAAACGCTTTTTCGGCCGAAAACGTGTACGTTTGCACTTCCCCGCCACAGGGAAGCTGCTAGCCGGGAATTCTCTGCCTGGTTCTACCCGGTGCTGAGAACGCTACGCAGGGCAAAAGCGATTCTCGTCCTCCGTGCTTGCTTTTTCTCAGAAAGAGCCGTGGTGTGCGTTTTCGCCGGAAAACGCGTTTTCGGCCGAAAACGTGTACGTTTTCACTTCCCGGCCACAGGGAAGCTGCTAGCCGGGAATTCTCTGCCTGGTTCTACCCGCTGCCCGGAACGCTACGCAGGGCAAAAGCGATTCTCGTCCTCCGTGCTTGCTTTTTCTCAGAAAGAGCCGTGGTGTGCGTTTTCGCCGGAAAACGAGTTTTCGGCCGAAAACGTGTACGTTTGCACTTCCCGGCCACAGGGAAGCTGCTAGCCGGGAATTCTCTGCCTGGTTCTACCCGCTGCCCGGAACGCTACGCAGGGCAAAAGCGATTCTCGTCCTCCGTGCTTGCTTTTTCTCAGAAAGAGCCGTGGTGTGCGTTTTCGCCAGAAAACGCGTTTTCGGCCGAAAACGTGTACGTTTGCACTTCCCGGCCACAGGGCAGCTGCTAGCCGGGAATTCTCTGCCTGGTTCTACCCGCTGCCCGGAACGCTACGCAGGGCAAAAGCGATTCTCGTCCTCCGTGCTTGCTTTTTCTCAGAAAGAGCCGTGGTGTGCGTTTTCGCCGGAAAACGCGTTTTCGGCCGAAAACGTGTACGTTTGCACTTCCCCGCCACAGGGAAGCTGCTAGCCGGCAATTCTCTGACTGGTTCTACCCGCTGCCCGGAACGCTACGCAGGGCAAAAGCGATTCTCGTCCTCCGTGCTTGCTTTTTCTCAGAAAGAGCCGTGGTGTGCGTTTTCGCCAGAAAACGCGTTTTCGGCCGAAAACGTGTACATTTGCACTTCCCGGCCACAGGGAAGCTGCTAGCCGGGAATTCTCTGCCTGGTTCTACCCGCTGCCCGGAACGCTACGCAGGGCAAAAGCGATTCTCGTCCTCCGTGCTTGCTTTTTCTCAGAAAGAGCCGTGGTGTGCGTTTTCGCCGGTAAACGCGTTTTCGGCCGAAAACGTGTACGTTTGCACTTCCCGGCCACAGGGAAGCTGCTAGACGGGAATTCTCTGCATGGTTCTACCCGCTGCCCGGAACGCTACGCAGGGCAAAAGCGATTCTCGTCCTCCGTGCTTGCTTTTTCTCAGAAAGAGCCGTGGTGTGCGTTTTCGCCGGAAAACGCGTTTTCGGCGAAAACGTGTACGTTTGCACTTCCCGGCCACAGGGAAGCTGCTAGCCGGGAATTCTCTGCCTGGTTCTACCCGCTGCCCGGAACGCTACGCAGGGCAAAAGCAATTCTCGTCCTCCGTGCTTGCTTTTTCTCAGAAAGAGCCGTGGTGTGCGTTTTCGCCGGAAAACGCGTTTTCGGCCGAAAACGTGTACGTTTGCACTTCCCGGCCACAGGGAAGCTGCTAGCCGGCAATTCGCTGCCTGGTTCTACCCGCTGCCCGGAACACTACGCAGGGCAAAAGCGATTCTCGTCCTCCGTGCTTGCTTTTTCTCAGAAAGAGCCGTGGTGTGCGTTTTCGCCGGAAAACGCGTTTTCGGCCGAAAACGTGTACGTTTGCACTTCCCGGCCACAGGGAAGCTGCTAGCCGGGAATTCTCTGCCTGGTTCTACCCGCTGCCCGGAACGCTACGCAGGGCAAAAGCGATTCTCGTCCTCCGTGCTTGCTTTTTCTCAGAAAGAGCCGTGGTGTGCGTTTTCGCCGGTAAACGCGTTTTCGGCCGAAAACGTGTACGTTTGCACTTCCCCGCCACAGGGAAGCTGCTAGCCGGGAATTCTCTGCCTGGTTCTACCCGCTGCCCGGAACGCTACGCAGGGTAAAAGCGATTCTCGTCCTCCGTGCTTGCTTTTTCTCAGAAAGAGCCGTGGTGTGCGTTTTCGCCGGAAAACGCGTTTTCGGCCGAAAACGTGTACGTTTGCACTTCCCGGCCACAGGGAAGCTGCTAGCCGGGAATTCTCTGCCTGGTTCTACCCGCTGCCCGGAACGCTACGCAGGGCAAAAGCGATTTTCGTCCTCCGTGCTTGCTTTTTCTCAGAAAGAGCCATGGTGTGCTTTTAAGCCGGAAAACGCTTTTTCGGCCGAAAACGTGTACGTTTGCACTTCCCCGCCACAGGGAAGCTGCTAGCCGGCAATTCTCTGCCTGGTTCTACCCGCTGCCCGGAACGCTACGCAGGGCAAAAGCGATTTTCGTCCTCCGTGCTTGCTTTTTCTCAGAAGTAGCCATGGTGTGCTTTTAAGCCGGAAAACGCTTTTTCGGCCGAAAACGTGTACGTTTGCACTTCCCCGCCACAGGGAAGCTGCTAGCCGGGAATTCTCTGCCTGGTTCTACCCGCTGCCCGGAACGCTACGCAGGGCAAAAGCGATTCTCGTCCTCCGTGCTTGCTTTTTCTCAGAAAGAGCCGTGGTGTGCGTTTTCGCCGGAAAACGCGTTTTCGGCCGAAAACGTGTACGTTTTCACTTCCCGGCCACAGGGAAGCTGCTAGCCGGGAATTCTCTGCCTGGTTCTACCCGCTGCCCGGAACGCTACGCAGGGCAAAAGCGATTCTCGTCCTCCGTGCTTGCTTTTTCTCAGAAAGAGCCGTGGTGTGCGTTTTCGCCGGAAAACGCGTTTTCGGCCGAAAACGTGTACGTTTGCACTTCCCGGCCACAGGGAAGCTGCTAGCCGGGAATTCTCTGCCTGGTTCTACCCGCTGCCCGGAACGCTACGCAGGGCAAAAGCGATTCTCGTCCTCCGTGCTTGCTTTTTCTCAGAAAGAGCCGTGGTGTGCGTTTTCGCCACAAAACGCGTTTTCGGCCGAAAACGTGTACGTTTGCACTTCCCGGCCACAGGGCAGCTGCTAGCCGGGAATTCTCTGCCTGGTTCTACCCGCTGCCCGGAACGCTACGCAGGGCAAAAGCGATTCTCGTCCTCCGTGCTTGCTTTTTCTCAGAAAGAGCCGTGGTGTGCGTTTTCGCCGGAAAACGCGTTTTCGGCCGAAAACGTGTACGTTTGCACTTCCCGGCCACAGGGAAGCTGCTAGCCGGCAATTCTCTGCCTGGTTCTACCCGCTGCCCGGAACGCTACGCAGGGCAAAAGCGATTCTCGTCCTCCGTGCTTGCTTTTTCTCAGAAAGAGCCGTGGTGTGCGTTTTCGCCGGAAAACGCGTTTTCGGCCGAAAACGTGTACGTTTGCACTTCCCGGCCACAGGGCAGCTGCTAGCCGGGAATTCTCTGCCTGGTTCTACCCGCTGCCCGGAACGCTACGCAGGGCAAAAGCGATTCTCGTCCTCCGTGCTTGCTTTTTCTCAGAAAGAGCCGTGGTGTGCGTTTTCGCCGGAAAACGCGTTTTCGGCCGAAAACGTGTACGTTTGCACTTCCCGGCCACAGGGAAGCTGCTAGCCGGCAATTCTCTGACTGGTTCTACCCGCTGCCCGGAACGCTACGCAGGGCAAAAGCGATTCTCGTCCTCCGTGCTTGCTTTTTCTCAGAAAGAGCCGTGGTGTGCGTTTTCGCCAGAAAACGCGTTTTCGGCCGAAAACGTGTACATTTGCACTTCCCGGCCACAGGGAAGCTGCTAGCCGGGAATTCTCTGCCTGGTTCTACCCGCTGCCCGGAACGCTACGCAGGGCAAAAGCGATTCTCGTCCTCCGTGCTTGCTTTTTCTCAGAAAGAGCCGTGGTGTGCGTTTTCGCCGGTAAACGCGTTTTCGGCCGAAAACGTGTACGTTTGCACTTCCCGGCCACAGGGAAGCTGCTAGACGGGAATTCTCTGCATGGTTCTACCCGCTGCCCGGAACGCTACGCAGGGCAAAAGCGATTCTCGTCCTCCGTGCTTGCTTTTTCTCAGAAAGAGCCGTGGTGTGCGTTTTCGCCGGAAAACGCGTTTTCGGCGAAAACGTGTACGTTTGCACTTCCCGGCCACAGGGAAGCTGCTAGCCGGGAATTCTCTGCCTGGTTCTACCCGCTGCCCGGAACGCTACGCAGGGCAAAAGCAATTCTCGTCCTCCGTGCTTGCTTTTTCTCAGACAGAGCCGTGGTGTGCGTTTTCGCCGGAAAACGCGTTTTCGGCCGAAAACGTGTACGTTTGCACTTCCCGGCCACAGGGAAGCTGCTAGCCGGCAATTCGCTGCCTGGTTCTACCCGCTGCCCGGAACACTACGCAGGGCAAAAGCGATTCTCGTCCTCCGTGCTTGCTTTTTCTCAGAAAGAGCCGTGGTGTGCGTTTTCGCCGGAAAACGCGTTTTCGGCCGAAAACGTGTACGTTTGCACTTCCCCGCCACAGGGAAGCTGCTAGCCGGGAATTCTCTGCCTGGTTCTACCCGCTGCCCGGAACGCTACGCAGGGCAAAAGCGATTCTCGTCCTCCGTGCTTGCTTTTTCTCAGAAAGAGCCGTGGTGTGCGTTTTCGCCGGTAAACGCGTTTTCGGCCGAAAACGTGTACGTTTGCACTTCCCGGCCACAGGGAAGCTGCTAGCCGGGAATTCTCTGCCTGGTTCTACCCGCTGCCCGGAACGCTACGCAGGGCAAAAGCGATTCTCGTCCTCCGTGCTTGCTTTTTCTCAGAAAGAGCCGTGGTGTGCGTTTTCGCCGGAAAACGCGTTTTCGGCCGAAAACGTGTACGTTTGCACTTCCCGGCCACAGGGAAGCTGCTAGCCGGCAATTCTCTGCCTGGTTCTACCCGCTGCCCGGAACGCTACGCAGGGCAAAAGCGATTTTCGTCCTCCGTGCTTGCTTTTTCTCAGAAAGAGCCATGGTGTGCTTTTAAGCCGGAAAACGCTTTTTCGGCCGAAAACGTGTACGTTTGCACTTCCCCGCCACAGGGAAGCTGCTAGCCGGCAATTCTCTGCCTGGTTCTACCCGCTGCCCGGAACGCTACGCAGGGCAAAAGCGATTTTCGTCCTCCGTGCTTGCTTTTTCTCAGAAAGAGCCATGGTGTGCTTTTAAGCCGGAAAACGCTTTTTCGGCCGAAAACGTGTACGTTTGCACTTCCCCGCCACAGGGAAGCTGCTAGCCGGGAATTCTCTGCCTGGTTCTACCCGCTGCCCGGAACGCTACGCAGGGCAAAAGCGATTCTCGTCCTCCGTGCTTGCTTTTTCTCAGAAAGAGCCGTGGTGTGCGTTTTCGCCACAAAACGCGTTTTCGGCCGAAAACGTGTACGTTTGCACTTCCCGGCCACAGGGCAGCTGCTAGCCGGGAATTCTCTGCCTGGTTCTACCCGCTGCCCGGAACGCTACGCAGGGCAAAAGCGATTCTCGTCCTCCGTGCTTGCTTTTTCTCAGAAAGAGCCGTGGTGTGCGTTTTCGCCGGAAAACGCGTTTTCGGCCGAAAACGTGTACGTTTGCACTTCCCGGCCACAGGGAAGCTGCTAGCCGGCAATTCTCTGCCTGGTTCTACCCGCTGCCCGGAACGCTACGCAGGGCAAAAGCGATTCTCGTCCTCCGTGCTTGCTTTTTCTCAGAAAGAGCCGTGGTGTGCGTTTTCGCCGGAAAACGCGTTTTCGGCCGAAAACGTGTACGTTTGCACTTCCCGGCCACAGGGCAGCTGCTAGCCGGGAATTCTCTGCCTGGTTCTACCCGCTGCCCGGAACGCTACGCAGGGCAAAAGCGATTCTCGTCCTCCGTGCTTGCTTTTTCTCAGAAAGAGCCGTGGTGTGCGTTTTCGCCGGAAAACGCGTTTTCGGCCGAAAACGTGTACGTTTGCACTTCCCGGCCACAGGGAAGCTGCTAGCCGGCAATTCTCTGACTGGTTCTACCCGCTGCCCGGAACGCTACGCAGGGCAAAAGCGATTCTCGTCCTCCGTGCTTGCTTTTTCTCAGAAAGAGCCGTGGTGTGCGTTTTCGCCAGAAAACGCGTTTTCGGCCGAAAACGTGTACATTTGCACTTCCCGGCCACAGGGAAGCTGCTAGCCGGGAATTCTCTGCCTGGTTCTACCCGCTGCCCGGAACGCTACGCAGGGCAAAAGCGATTCTCGTCCTCCGTGCTTGCTTTTTCTCAGAAAGAGCCGTGGTGTGCGTTTTCGCCGGTAAACGCGTTTTCGGCCGAAAACGTGTACGTTTGCACTTCCCGGCCACAGGGAAGCTGCTAGACGGGAATTCTCTGCATGGTTCTACCCGCTGCCCGGAACGCTACGCAGGGCAAAAGCGATTCTCGTCCTCCGTGCTTGCTTTTTCTCAGAAAGAGCCGTGGTGTGCGTTTTCGCCGGAAAACGCGTTTTCGGCGAAAACGTGTACGTTTGCACTTCCCGGCCACAGGGAAGCTGCTAGCCGGGAATTCTCTGCCTGGTTCTACCCGCTGCCCGGAACGCTACGCAGGGCAAAAGCAATTCTCGTCCTCCGTGCTTGCTTTTTCTCAGACAGAGCCGTGGTGTGCGTTTTCGCCGGAAAACGCGTTTTCGGCCGAAAACGTGTACGTTTGCACTTCCCGGCCACAGGGAAGCTGCTAGCCGGCAATTCGCTGCCTGGTTCTACCCGCTGCCCGGAACACTACGCAGGGCAAAAGCGATTCTCGTCCTCCGTGCTTGCTTTTTCTCAGAAAGAGCCGTGGTGTGCGTTTTCGCCGGAAAACGCGTTTTCGGCCGAAAACGTGTACGTTTGCACTTCCCCGCCACAGGGAAGCTGCTAGCCGGGAATTCTCTGCCTGGTTCTACCCGCTGCCCGGAACGCTACGCAGGGCAAAAGCGATTCTCGTCCTCCGTGCTTGCTTTTTCTCAGAAAGAGCCGTGGTGTGCGTTTTCGCCGGAAAACGCGTTTTCGGCCGAAAACGTGTACGTTTGCACTTCCCGGCCACAGGGAAGCTGCTAGCCGGCAATTCTCTGCCTGGTTCTACCCGCTGCCCGGAACGCTACGCAGGGCAAAAGCGATTTTCGTCCTCCGTGCTTGCTTTTTCTCAGAAAGAGCCATGGTGTGCTTTTAAGCCGGAAAACGCTTTTTCGGCCGAAAACGTGTACGTTTGCACTTCCCCGCCACAGGGAAGCTGCTAGCCGGCAATTCTCTGCCTGGTTCTACCCGCTGCCCGGAACGCTACGCAGGGCAAAAGCGATTTTCGTCCTCCGTGCTTGCTTTTTCTCAGAAAGAGCCATGGTGTGCTTTTAAGCCGGAAAACGCTTTTTCGGCCGAAAACGTGTACGTTTGCACTTCCCCGCCACAGGGAAGCTGCTAGCCGGGAATTCTCTGCCTGGTTCTACCCGCTGCCCGGAACGCTACGCAGGGCAAAAGCGATTCTCGTCCTCCGTGCTTGCTTTTTCTCAGAAAGAGCCGTGGTGTGCGTTTTCGCCGGAAAACGCGTTTTCGGCCGAAAACGTGTACGTTTTCACTTCCCGGCCACAGGGAAGCTGCTAGCCGGGAATTCTCTGCCTGGTTCTACCCGCTGCCCGGAACGCTACGCAGGGCAAAAGCGATTCTCGTCCTCCGTGCTTGCTTTTTCTCAGAAAGAGCCGTGGTGTGCGTTTTCGCCGGAAAACGCGTTTTCGGCCGAAAACGTGTACGTTTGCACTTCCCGGCCACAGGGAAGCTGCTAGCCGGGAATTCTCTGCCTGGTTCTACCCGCTGCCCGGAACGCTACGCAGGGCAAAAGCGATTCTCGTCCTCCGTGCTTGCTTTTTCTCAGAAAGAGCCGTGGTGTGCGTTTTCGCCACAAAACGCGTTTTCGGCCGAAAACGTGTACGTTTGCACTTCCCGGCCACAGGGCAGCTGCTAGCCGGGAATTCTCTGCCTGGTTCTACCCGCTGCCCGGAACGCTACGCAGGGCAAAAGCGATTCTCGTCCTCCGTGCTTGCTTTTTCTCAGAAAGAGCCGTGGTGTGCGTTTTCGCCGGAAAACGCGTTTTCGGCCGAAAACGTGTACGTTTGCACTTCCCGGCCACAGGGAAGCTGCTAGCCGGCAATTCTCTGACTGGTTCTACCCGCTGCCCGGAACGCTACGCAGGGCAAAAGCGATTCTCGTCCTCCGTGCTTGCTTTATCTCAGAAAGAGCCGTGGTGTGCGTTTTCGCCGCAAAACGCTTTTTCGGCCGAAAACGTGTACGTTTGCACTTCCCCGCCACAGGGAAGCTGCTAGCCGGGAATTCTCTGCCTGGTTCTACCCGCTGCCCGGAACGCTACGCAGGGCAAAAGCGATTCTCGTCCTCCGTGCTTGCTTTTTCTCAGAAAGAGCCGTGGTGTGCGTTTTCGCCGGAAAACGCGTTTTCGGCCGAAAACGTGTACGTTTGCACTTCCCGGCCACAGGGAAGCTGCTAGCCGGGAATTCTCTGCCTGGTTCTACCCGCTGCCCGGAACGCTACGCAGGGCAAAAGCGATTCTCGTCCTCCGTGCTTGCTTTTTCTCAGAAAGAGCCGTGGTGTGCGTTTTCGCCGGTAAACGCGTTTTCGGCCGAAAACGTGTACGTTTGCACTTCCCGGCCACAGGGAAGCTGCTAGCCGGGAATTCTCTGCCTGGTTCTACCCGCTGCCCGGAACGCTACGCAGGGCAAAAGCGATTCTCGTCCTCCGTGCTTGCTTTTTCTCAGAAAGAGCCGTGGTGTGCGTTTTCGCCGGTAAACGCGTTTTCGGCCGAAAACGTGTACGTTTGCACTTCCCGGCCACAGGGAAGCTGCTAGACGGGAATTCTCTGCATGGTTCTACCCGCTGCCCGGAACGCTACGCAGGGCAAAAGCGATTCTCGTCCTCCGTGCTTGCTTTTTCTCAGAAAGAGCCGTGGTGTGCGTTTTCGCCGGAAAACGCGTTTTCGGCCGAAAACGTGTACGTTTTCACTTCCCGGCCACAGTGAAGCTGCTAGCCGGGAATTCTCTGCCTGGTTCTACCCGCTGCCCGGAACGCTACGCAGGGCAAAAGCGATTCTCGTCCTCCGTGCTTGCTTTTTCTCAGAAAGAGCCGTGGTGTGCGTTTTCGCCGGAAAACGCGTTTTCGGCCGAAAACGTGTACGTTTGCACTTCCCCGCCACAGGGAAGCTGCTAGCCGGGAATTCTCTGCCTGGTTCTACCCGCTGCCCGGAACGCTACGCAGGGCAAAAGCGATTCTCGTCCTCCGTGCTTGCTTTTTCTCAGAAAGAGCCGTGGTGTGCGTTTTCGCAAGAAAACGCGTTTTCGGCCGAAAACGTGTACGTTTGCACTTCCCGGCCACAGGGCAGCTGCTAGCCGGGAATTCTCTGCCTGGTTCTACCCGCTGCCCGGAACGCTACGCAGGGCAAAAGCGATTCTCGTCCTCCGTGCTTGCTTTTTCTCAGAAAGAGCCGTGGTGGGCGTTTTCGCCGGAAAACGCGTTTTCGGCCGAAAACGTGTACGTTTGCACTTCCCGGCCACAGGGAAGCTGCTAGCCGGCAATTCTCTGACTGGTTCTACCCGCTGCCCGGAACGCTACGCAGGGCAAAAGCGATTCTCGTCCTCCGTGCTTGCTTTTTCTCAGAAAGAGCCGTGGTGTGCGTTTTCGCCAGAAAACGCGTTTTCGGCCGAAAACGTGTACATTTGCACTTCCCGGCCACAGGGAAGCTGCTAGCAGGGAATTCTCTGCCTGGTTCTACCCGCTGCCCGGAACGCTACGCAGGGCAAAAGCGATTCTCGTCCTCCGTGCTTGCTTTTTCTCAGAAAGAGCCGTGGTGTGCGTTTTCGCCGGTAAACGCGTTTTCGGCCGAAAACGTGTACGTTTGCACTTCCCGGCCACAGGGAAGCTGCTAGACGGGAATTCTCTGCATGGTTCTACCCGCTGCCCGGAACGCTACGCAGGGCAAAAGCGATTCTCGTCCTCCGTGCTTGCTTTTTCTCAGAAAGAGCCGTGGTGTGCGTTTTCGCCGGAAAACGCGTTTTCGGCGAAAACGTGTACGTTTGCACTTCCCGGCCACAGGGAAGCTGCTAGCCGGGAATTCTCTGCCTGGTTCTACCCGCTGCCCGGAACGCTACGCAGGGCAAAAGCGATTCTCGTCCTCCGTGCTTGCTTTTTCTCAGAAAGAGCCGTGGTGTGCGTTTTCGCCGGAAAACGCGTTTTCGGCCGAAAACGTGTACGTTTGCACTTCCCGGCCACAGGGAAGCTGCTAGCCGGGAATTCTCTGCCTGGTTCTACCCGCTGCCCGGAACGCTACGCAGGGCAAAAGCGATTCTCGTCCTCCGTGCTTGCTTTTTCTCAGAAAGAGCCGTGGTGTGCGTTTTCGCCGGTAAACGCGTTTTCGGCCGAAAACGTGTACGTTTGCACTTCCCAGCCACAGGGAAGCTGCTAGCCGGGAATTCTCTGCATGGTTCTACCCGCTGCCCGGAACGCTACGCAGGGCAAAAGCGATTCTCGTCCTCCGTGCTTGCTTTTTCTCAGAAAGAGCCGTGGTGTGCGTTTTCGCCGGAAAACGCGTTTTCGGCGAAAACGTGTACGTTTGCACTTCCCGGCCACAGGGAAGCTGCTAGCCGGGAATTCTCTGCCTGGTTCTACCCGCTGCCCGGAACGCTACGCAGGGCAAAAGCAATTCTCGTCCTCCGTGCTTGCTTTTTCTCAGAAAGAGCCGTGGTGTGCGTTTTCGCCGGAAAACGCGTTTTCGGCCGAAAACGTGTACGTTTGCACTTCCCCGCCACAGGGAAGCTGCTAGCCGGGAATTCTCTGCCTGGTTCTACCCGCTGCCCGGAACGCTACGCAGGGCAAAAGCGATTCTCGTCCTCCGTGCTTGCTTTTTCTCAGAAAGAGCCGTGGTGTGCGTTTTCGCCGGAAAACGCGTTTTCGGCCGAAAACGTGTACGTTTGCACTTCCCGGCCACAGGGAAGCTGCTAGCCGGCAATTCTCTGACTGGTTCTACCCGCTGCCCGGAACGCTACGCAGGGCAAAAGCGATTCTCGTCCTCCGTGCTTGCTTTTTCTCAGAAAGAGCCGTGGTGTGCGTTTTCGCCAGAAAACGCGTTTTCGGCCTAATACGTGTACATTTGCACTTCCCGGCCACAGGGAAGCTGCTAGCCGGGAATTCTCTGCCTGGTTCTACCCGCTGCCCGGAACGCTACGCAGGGCAAAAGCGATTCTCGTCCTCCGTGCTTGCTTTTTCTCAGAAAGAGCCGTGGTGTTCGTTTTCGCCGGTAAACGCGTTTTCGGCCGAAAACGTGTACGTTTGCACTTCCCGGCCACAGGGAAGCTGCTAGACGGGAATTCTCTGCATGGTTCTACCCGCTGCCCGGAACGCTACGCAGGGCAAAAGCGATTCTCGTCCTCCGTGCTTGCTTTTTCTCAGAAAGAGCCGTGGTGTGCGTTTTCGCCGGAAAACGCTTTTTCGGCCGAAAACGTGTACGTTTGCACTTCCCGGCCACAGGGAAGCTGCTAGCCGGGAATTCTCTGCCTGGTTCTACCCGCTGCCCGGAACACTACGCAGGGCAAAAGCGATTCTCGTCCTCCGTGCTTGCTTTTTCTCAGAAAGAGCCGTGGTGTGCGTTTTCGCCGGAAAACGCGTTTTCGGCCGAAAACGTGTACGTTTGCACTTCCCGGCCACAGGGAAGCTGCTAGCCGGGAATTCTCTGCCTGGTTCTACCCGCTGCCCGGAACGCTACGCAGGGCAAAAGCGATTCTCGTCCTCCGTGCTTGCTTTTTCTCAGAAAGAGCCGTGGTGTGCGTTTTCGCCGGTAAACGCGTTTTCGGCCGAAAACGTGTACGTTTGCACTTCCCGGCCACAGGGAAGCTGCTAGCCGGGAATTCTCTGCATGGTTCTACCCGCTGCCCGGAACGCTACGCAGGGCAAAAGCGATTCTCGTCCTCCGTGCTTGCTTTTTCTCAGAAAGAGCCGTGGTGTGCGTTTTCGCCGGAAAACGCGTTTTCGGCGAAAACGTGTACGTTTGCACTTCCCGGCCACAGGGAAGCTGCTAGCCGGGAATTCTCTGCCTGGTTCTACCCGCTGCCCGGAACGCTACGCAGGGCAAAAGCAATTCTCGTCCTCCGTGCTTGCTTTTTCTCAGAAAGAGCCGTGGTGTGCGTTTTCGCCGGAAAACGCTTTTTCGGCCGAAAACGTGTACGTTTGCACTTCCCGGCCACAGGGAAGCTGCTAGCCGGGACTTCTCTGCCTGGTTCTACCCGCTGCCCGGAACACTACGCAGGGCAAAAGCGATTCTCGTCCTCCGTGCTTGCTTTTTCTCAGAAAGACCCGTGGTGTGCGTTTTCGCCGGAAAACGCGTTTTCGGCCGAAAACGTGTACGTTTGCACTTCCCGGCCACAGGGAAGCTGCTAGACGGGAATTCTCTGCCTGGTTCTACCCGCTGCCCGGAACGCTACGCAGGGCAAAAGCGATTCTCGTCCTCCGTGCTTGCTTTTTCTCAGAAAGAGCCGTGGTGTGCGTTTTCGCCGGAAAACGCTTTTTCGGCCGAAAACGTGTACGTTTGCACTTCCCGGCCACAGGGAAGCTGCTAGCCGGGAATTCTCTGCCTGGTTCTACCCGCTGCCCGGAACACTACGCAGGGCAAAAGCGATTCTCGTCCTCCGTGCTTGCTTTTTCTCAGAAAGAGCCGTGGTGTGCGTTTTCGCCGGAAAACGCGTTTTCGGCCGAAAACGTGTACGTTTGCACTTCCCGGCCACAGGGAAGCTGCTAGCCGGGAATTCTCTGCCTGGTTCTACCCGCTGCCCGGAACGCTACGCAGGGCAAAAGCGATTCTCGTCCTCCGTGCTTGCTTTTTCTCAGAAAGAGCCGTGGTGTGCGTTTTCGCCGGTAAACGCGTTTTCGGCCGAAAACGTGTACGTTTGCACTTCCCGGCCACAGGGAAGCTGCTAGCCGGGAATTCTCTGCATGGTTCTACCCGCTGCCCGGAACGCTACGCAGGGCAAAAGCGATTCTCGTCCTCCGTGCTTGCTTTTTCTCAGAAAGAGCCGTGGTGTGCGTTTTCGCCGGAAAACGCGTTTTCGGCGAAAACGTGTACGTTTGCACTTCCCGGCCACAGGGAAGCTGCTAGCCGGGAATTCTCTGCCTGGTTCTACCCGCTGCCCGGAACGCTACGCAGGGCAAAAGCAATTCTCGTCCTCCGTGCTTGCTTTTTCTCAGAAAGAGCCGTGGTGTGCGTTTTCGCCGGAAAACGCTTTTTCGGCCGAAAACGTGTACGTTTGCACTTCCCGGCCACAGGGAAGCTGCTAGCCGGGACTTCTCTGCCTGGTTCTACCCGCTGCCCGGAACACTACGCAGGGCAAAAGCGATTCTCGTCCTCCGTGCTTGCTTTTTCTCAGAAAGACCCGTGGTGTGCGTTTTCGCCGGAAAACGCGTTTTCGGCCGAAAACGTGTACGTTTGCACTTCCCGGCCACAGGGAAGCTGCTAGCCGGGAATTCTCTGCCTGGTTCTACCCGCTGCCCGGAACGCTACGCAGGGCAAAAGCGATTCTCGTCCTCCGTGCTTGCTTTTTCTCAGAAAGAGCCGTGGTGTGCGTTTTCGCCGGAAAACGCGTTTTCGGCCGAAAACGTGTACGTTTGCACTTCCCCGCCACAGGGAAGCTGCTAGCCGGGAATTCTCTGCCTCGTTCTACCCGCTGACAGCAACGCTACGCAGGGCAAAAGCGATTCTCGTCCTCCGTGCTTGCTTTTTCTCAGAAAGAGCCGTGGTGTGCGTTTTCGCCGGAAAACGCGTTTTCGGCCGAAAACGTGTACGTTTGCACTTCCCGGCCACAGGGAAGCTGCTAGCCGGGAATTCTCTGCCTGGTTCTACCCGCTGCCCGGAACGCTACGCAGGGCAAAAGCGATTTTCGTCCTCCGTGTTTGCTTTTTCTCAGAAAGAGCCATGGTGTGCTTTTTCGCCGGAAAACGCTTTTTCGGCCGAAAACGTGTACGTTTGCACTTCCCCGCCACAGGGAAGCTGCTAGCCGGGAATTCTCTGCCTGGTTCTACCCGGTGCTGAGAACGCTACGCAGGGCAAAAGCGATTCTCGTCCTCCGTGCTTGCTTTTTCTCAGAAAGAGCCGTGGTGTGCGTTTTCGCCGGAAAACGCGTTTTCGGCCGAAAACGTGTACGTTTGCACTTCCCGGCCACAGGGAAGCTGCTAGCCGGGAATTCTCTGCCTGGTTCTACCCGCTGCCCGGAACGCTACGCAGGGCAAAAGCGATTCTCGTCCTCCGTGCTTGCTTTTTCTCAGAAAGAGCCGTGGTGTGCGTTTTCGCCGGAAAACGCGTTTTCGGCCGAAAACGTGTACGTTTGCACTTCCCGGCCACAGGGAAGCTGCTAGCCGGGAATTCTCTGCCTGGTTCTACCCGCTGCCCGGAACGCTACGCAGGGCAAAAGCGATTCTCGTCCTCCGTGCTTGCTTTTTCTCAGAAAGAGCCGTGGTGTGCGTTTTCGCCAGAAAACGCGTTTTCGGCCGAAAACGTGTACGTTTGCACTTCCCGGCCACAGGGCAGCTGCTATCCGGGAATTCTCTGCCTGGTTCTACCCGCTGCCCGGAACGCTACGCAGGGCAAAAGCGATTCTCGTCCTCCGTGCTTGCTTTTTCTCAGAAAGAGCCGTGGTGTGCGTTTTCGCCGGAAAACGCGTTTTCGGCCGAAAACGTGTACGTTTGCACTTCCCGGCCACAGGGAAGCTGCTAGCCGGCAATTCTCTGACTGGTTCTACCCGCTGCCCGGAACGCTACGCAGGGCAAAAGCGATTCTCGTCCTCCGTGCTTGCTTTTTCTCAGAAAGAGCCGTGGTGTGCGTTTTCGCCAGAAAACGCGTTTTCGGCCGAAAACGTGTACGTTTGCACTTCCCGGCCACAGGGAAGCTGCTAGCCGGGAATTCTCTGCCTGGTTCTACCCGCTGCCCGGAACGCTACGCAGGGCAAAAGCGATTCTCGTCCTCCGTGCTTGCTTTTTCTCAGAAAGAGCCGTGGTGTGCGTTTTCGCCGGTAAACGCGTTTTCGGCCGAAAACGTGTACGTTTGCACTTCCCGGCCACAGGGAAGCTGCTAGACGGGAATTCTCTGCATGGTTCTACCCGCTGCCCGGAACGCTACGCAGGGCAAAAGCGATTCTCGCCCTCCGTGCTTGCTTTTTCTCAGAAAGAGCCGTGGTGTGCGTTTTCGCCGGAAAACGCGTTTTCGGCGAAAACGTGTACGTTTGCACTTCCCGGCCACAGGGAAGCTGCTAGCCGGGAATTCTCTGCCTGGTTCTACCCGCTGCCCGGAACGCTACGCAGGGCAAAAGCGATTCTCGTCCTCCGTGCTTGCTTTTTCTCAGAAAGAGCCGTGGTGTGCGTTTTCGCCGCAAAACGCTTTTTCGGCCGAAAACGTGTACGTTTGCACTTCCCCGCCACAGGGAAGCTGCTTGCCGGGAATTCTCTGCCTGGTTCTACCCGCTGCCCGGAACGCTACGCAGGGCAAAAGCGATTCTCGTCCTCCGTGCTTGCTTTTTCTCAGAAAGAGCCGTGGTGTGCGTTTTCGCCGGAAAATGCATTTTCGGCCGAAAAAGTGTACGTTTGCACTTCCCGGCCACAGGGAAGCTGCTAGCCGGGAATTCTCTGCCTGGTTCTACCCGCTGCCCGGAACACTACGCAGGGCAAAAGCGATTCTCGTCCTCCGTGCTTGCTTTTTCTCAGAAAGAGCCGTGGTGTGCGTTTTCGCTAGAAAACGCGTTTTCGGCCGAAAACGTGTACGTTTGCACTTCCCGGCCACAGGGAAGCTGCTAGCCGGGAATTCTCTGCCTGGTTCTACCCGCTGCCCGGAACGCTACGCAGGGCAAAAGCGATTCTCGTCCTCCGTGCTTGCTTTTTCTCAGAAAGAGCCGTGGTGTGCGTTTTCGCCGGAAAACGCCTTTTCGGCCGAAAACGTGTACGTTTGCACTTCCCGGCCACAGGGCAGCTGCTAGCCGGGAATTCTCTGCCTGGTTCTACCCGCTGCCCGGAACGCTACGCAGGGCAAAAGCGATTCTCGTCCTCCGTGCTTGCTTTTTCTCAGAAAGAGCCGTGGTGTGCGTTTTCGCCAGAAAACGCGTTTTCGGCCGAAAACGTGTACGTTTGCACTTCCCCGCCACAGGGAAGCTGCTAGCCGGGAATTCTCTGCCTGGTTCTACCCGCTGCCCGGAACGCTACGCAGGGCAAAAGCGATTCTCGTCCTCCGTGCTTGCTTTTTCTCAGAAAGAGCCGTGGTGTGCGTTTTCGCCGGTAAACGCATTTTCGGCCGAAAACGTGTACGTTTGCACTTCCCGGCCACAGGGAAGCTGCTAGCCGGGAATTCTCTGCCTGGTTCTACCCGCTGCCCGGAACGCTACGCAGGGCAAAAGCGATTCTCGTCCTCCGTGCTTGCTTTTTCTCAGAAAGAGCCGTGGTGTGCGTTTTCGCCGGTAAACGCGTTTTCGGCCGAAAACGTGTACGTTTGCACTTCCCGGCCACAGGGAAGCTGCTAGAAGGGAATTCTCTGCATGGTTCTACCCGCTGCCCGGAACGCTACGCAGGGCAAAAGCGATTCTCGTCCTCCGTGCTTGCTTTTTCTCAGAAAGAGCCGTGGTGTGCGTTTTCGCCGGAAAACGCGTTTTCGGCGAAAACGTGTACGTTTGCACTTCCCGGCCACAGGGAAGCTGCTAGACGGGAATTCTCTGCCTGGTTCTACCCGCTGCCCGGAACACTACGCAGGGCAAAAGCGATTCTCGTCCTCCGTGCTTGCTTTTTCTCAGAAAGAGCCGTGGTGTGCGTTTTCGCGGGAAAAAGCGTTTTCGGCCGAAAACGTGTACGTTTACACTTCCCGGCCACAGGGAAGCTGCTAGCCGGGAATTCTCTGCCTGGTTCTACCCGCTGCCCGGAACGCTACGCAGGGCAAAAGCGATTCTCGTCCTCCGTGCTTGCTTTTTCTCAGAAAGAGCCGTGGTGTGCGTTTTCGCCGGAAAACGCCTTTTCGGCCGAAAACGTGTACGTTTGCACTTCCCGGCCACAGGGCAGCTGCTAGCCGGGAATTCTCTGCCTGGTTCTACCCGCTGCCCGGAACGCTACGCAGGGCAAAAGCGATTCTCGTCCTCCGTGCTTGCTTTTTCTCAGAAAGAGCCGTGGTGTGCGTTTTCGCCAGAAAACGCGTTTTCGGCCGAAAACGTGTACGTTTGCACTTCCCCGCCACAGGGAAGCTGCTAGCCGGGAATTCTCTGCCTGGTTCTACCCGCTGCCCGGAACGCTACGCAGGGCAAAAGCGATTCTCGTCCTCCGTGCTTGCTTTTTCTCAGAAAGAGCCGTGGTGTGCGTTTTCGCCGGTAAACGCATTTTCGGCCGAAAACGTGTACGTTTGCACTTCCCGGCCACAGGGAAGCTGCTAGCCGGGAATTCTCTGCCTGGTTCTACCCGCTGCCCGGAACGCTACGCAGGGCAAAAGCGATTCTCGTCCTCCGTGCTTGCTTTTTCTCAGAAAGAGCCGTGGTGTGCGTTTTCGCCGCAAAACGCGTTTTCGGCCGAAAACGTGTACGTTTGCACTTCCCCGCCACAGGGAAGCTGCTAGCCGGGAATTCTCTGCCTGGTTCTACCCGCTGCCCGGAACGCTACGCAGGGCAAAAGCGATTCTCGTCCTCCGTGCTTGCTTTTTCTCAGAAAGAGCCGTGGTGTGCGTTTTCGCCGGAAAACGCGTTTTCGGCCGAAAACGTGTACGTTTGCACTTCCCGGCCACAGGGAAGCTGCTAGCCGGGAATTCTCTGCCTGGTTCTACCCGCTGCCCGGAACGCTACGCAGGGCAAAAGCGATTTTCGTCCTCCGTGCTTGCTTTTTCTCAGAAAGAGCCGTGGTGTGCGTTTTCGCGGGAAAATGCGTTTTCGGCCGAAAACGTGTACGTTTGCACTTCCCGGCCACAGGGCAGCTGCTAGCCGGGAATTCTCTGCCTGGTTCTACCCGCTGCCCGGAACGCTACGCAGGGCAAAAGCGATTCTCGTCCTCCGTGCTTGCTTTTTCTCAGAAAGAGCCGTGGTGTGCGTTTTCGCCGGAAAACGCCTTTTCGGCCGAAAACGTGTACGTTTGCACTTCCCGGCCACAGGGAAGCTGCTAGCCGGGAATTCTCTGCCTGGTTCTACCCGCTGCCCGGAACGCTACGCAGGGCAAAAGCGATTCTCGTCCTCCGTGCTTGCTTTTTCTCAGAAAGAGCTGTGGTGTGCGTTTTCGTCGGTAAACGCGTTTTCGGCCGAAAACGTGTACGTTTGCACTTCCCGGCCACAGGGAAGCTGCTAGCCGGGAATTCTCTGCCTGGTTCTACCCGCTGCCCGGAACGCTACGCAGGACAAAAGCGATTCTCGTCCTCCGTGCTTGCTTTTTCTCAGAAAGAGCCGTGGTGTGCGTTTTCGCCGGAAAACGCCTTTTCGGCCGAAAACGTGTACGTTTGCACTTCCCGGCCACAGGGAAGCTGCTAGCCGGGAATTCTCTGCCTGGTTCTACCCGCTGCCCGGAACGCTACGCAGGGCAAAAGCGATTCTCGTCCTCCGTGCTTGCTTTTTCTCAGAAAGAGCCGTGGTGTGCGTTTTCGCCGGTAAACGCGTTTTCGGCCGAAAACGTGTACGTTTGCACTTCCCGGCCACAGGGAAGCTGCTAGCCGGGAATTCTCTGCCTGGTTCTACCCGCTGCCCGGAACGCTACGCAGGGCAAAAGCGATTCTCGTCCTCCGTGCTTGCTTTTTCTCAGAAAGAGCCGTGGTGTGCGTTTTCGCCGGTAAACGCATTTTCGGCCGAAAACGTGTACGTTTGCACTTCCCGGCCACAGGGAAGCTGCTAGACGGGAATTCTCTGCATGGTTCTACCCGCTGCCCGGAACGCTACGCAGGGCAAAAGCGATTCTCGTCCTCCGTGCTTGCTTTTTCTCAGAAAGAGCCGTGGTGTGCGTTTTCGCCGGAAAACGCTTTTTCGGCCGAAAACGTGTACGTTTGCACTTCCCGGCCACAGGGAAGCTGCTAGCCGGGAATTCTCTGCCTGGTTCTACCCGCTGCCCGGAACACTACGCAGGGCAAAAGCGATTCTCGTCCTCCGTGCTTGCTTTTTCTCAGAAAGAGCCGTGGTGTGCGTTTTCGCCGGAAAACGCGTTTTCGGCCGAAAACGTGTACGTTTGCACTTCCCGGCCACAGGGAAGCTGCTAGCCGGGAATTCTCTGCCTGGTTCTACCCGCTGCCCGGAACGCTACGCAGGGCAAAAGCGATTCTCGTCCTCCGTGCTTGCTTTTTCTCAGAAAGAGCCGTGGTGTGCGTTTTCGCCGGTAAACGCGTTTTCGGCCGAAAACGTGTACGTTTGCACTTCCCGGCCACAGGGAAGCTGCTAGCCGGGAATTCTCTGCCTGGTTCTACCCGCTGCCCGGAACGCTACGCAGGGCAAAAGCGATTCTCGTCCTCCGTGCTTGCTTTTTCTCAGAAAGAGCCGTGGTGTGCGTTTTCGCCGGAAAACGCGTTTTCGGCGAAAACGTGTACGTTTGCACTTCCCGGCCACAGGGAAGCTGCTAGCCGGGAATTCTCTGCCTGGTTCTACCCGCTGCCCGGAACGCTACGCAGGGCAAAAGCAATTCTCGTCCTCCGTGCTTGCTTTTTCTCAGAAAGAGCCGTGGTGTGCGTTTTCGCCGGAAAACGCTTTTTCGGCCGAAAACGTGTACGTTTGCACTTCCCGGCCACAGGGAAGCTGCTAGCCGGGACTTCTCTGCCTGGTTCTACCCGCTGCCCGGAACACTACGCAGGGCAAAAGCGATTCTCGTCCTCCGTGCTTGCTTTTTCTCAGAAAGACCCGTGGTGTGCGTTTTCGCCGGAAAACGCGTTTTCGGCCGAAAACGTGTACGTTTGCACTTCCCGGCCACAGGGAAGCTGCTAGCCGGGAATTCTCTGCCTGGTTCTACCCGCTGCCCGGAACGCTACGCAGGGCAAAAGCGATTCTCGTCCTCCGTGCTTGCTTTTTCTCAGAAAGAGCCGTGGTGTGCGTTTTCGCCGGAAAACGCGTTTTCGGCCGAAAACGTGTACGTTTGCACTTCCCCGCCACAGGGAAGCTGCTAGCCGGGAATTCTCTGCCTCGTTCTACCCGCTGACAGCAACGCTACGCAGGGCAAAAGCGATTCTCGTCCTCCGTGCTTGCTTTTTCTCAGAAAGAGCCGTGGTGTGCGTTTTCGCCGGAAAACGCGTTTTCGGCCGAAAACGTGTACGTTTGCACTTCCCGGCCACAGGGAAGCTGCTAGCCGGGAATTCTCTGCCTGGTTCTACCCGCTGCCCGGAACGCTACGCAGGGCAAAAGCGATTTTCGTCCTCCGTGTTTGCTTTTTCTCAGAAAGAGCCATGGTGTGCTTTTTCGCCGGAAAACGCTTTTTCGGCCGAAAACGTGTACGTTTGCACTTCCCCGCCACAGGGAAGCTGCTAGCCGGGAATTCTCTGCCTGGTTCTACCCGGTGCTGAGAACGCTACGCAGGGCAAAAGCGATTCTCGTCCTCCGTGCTTGCTTTTTCTCAGAAAGAGCCGTGGTGTGCGTTTTCGCCGGAAAACGCGTTTTCGGCCGAAAACGTGTACGTTTTCACTTCCCGGCCACAGGGAAGCTGCTAGCCGGGAATTCTCTGCCTGGTTCTACCCGCTGCCCGGAACGCTACGCAGGGCAAAAGCGATTCTCGTCCTCCGTGCTTGCTTTTTCTCAGAAAGAGCCGTGGTGTGCGTTTTCGCCGGAAAACGCGTTTTCGGCCGAAAACGTGTACGTTTGCACTTCCCGGCCACAGGGAAGCTGCTAGCCGGGAATTCTCTGCCTGGTTCTACCCGCTGCCCGGAACGCTACGCAGGGCAAAAGCGATTCTCGTCCTCCGTGCTTGCTTTTTCTCAGAAAGAGCCGTGGTGTGCGTTTTCGCCAGAAAACGCGTTTTCGGCCGAAAACGTGTACGTTTGCACTTCCCGGCCACAGGGCAGCTGCTATCCGGGAATTCTCTGCCTGGTTCTACCCGCTGCCCGGAACGCTACGCAGGGCAAAAGCGATTCTCGTCCTCCGTGCTTGCTTTTTCTCAGAAAGAGCCGTGGTGTGCGTTTTCGCCGGAAAACGCGTTTTCGGCCGAAAACGTGTACGTTTGCACTTCCCGGCCACAGGGAAGCTGCTAGCCGGCAATTCTCTGACTGGTTCTACCCGCTGCCCGGAACGCTACGCAGGGCAAAAGCGATTCTCGTCCTCCGTGCTTGCTTTTTCTCAGAAAGAGCCGTGGTGTGCGTTTTCGCCAGAAAACGCGTTTTCGGCCGAAAACGTGTACGTTTGCACTTCCCGGCCACAGGGAAGCTGCTAGCCGGGAATTCTCTGCCTGGTTCTACCCGCTGCCCGGAACGCTACGCAGGGCAAAAGCGATTCTCGTCCTCCGTGCTTGCTTTTTCTCAGAAAGAGCCGTGGTGTGCGTTTTCGCCGGTAAACGCGTTTTCGGCCGAAAACGTGTACGTTTGCACTTCCCGGCCACAGGGAAGCTGCTAGACGGGAATTCTCTGCATGGTTCTACCCGCTGCCCGGAACGCTACGCAGGGCAAAAGCGATTCTCGCCCTCCGTGCTTGCTTTTTCTCAGAAAGAGCCGTGGTGTGCGTTTTCGCCGGAAAACGCGTTTTCGGCGAAAACGTGTACGTTTGCACTTCCCGGCCACAGGGAAGCTGCTAGCCGGGAATTCTCTGCCTGGTTCTACCCGCTGCCCGGAACGCTACGCAGGGCAAAAGCGATTCTCGTCCTCCGTGCTTGCTTTTTCTCAGAAAGAGCCGTGGTGTGCGTTTTCGCCGCAAAACGCTTTTTCGGCCGAAAACGTGTACGTTTGCACTTCCCCGCCACAGGGAAGCTGCTTGCCGGGAATTCTCTGCCTGGTTCTACCCGCTGCCCGGAACGCTACGCAGGGCAAAAGCGATTCTCGTCCTCCGTGCTTGCTTTTTCTCAGAAAGAGCCGTGGTGTGCGTTTTCGCCGGAAAATGCATTTTCGGCCGAAAAAGTGTACGTTTGCACTTCCCGGCCACAGGGAAGCTGCTAGCCGGGAATTCTCTGCCTGGTTCTACCCGCTGCCCGGAACACTACGCAGGGCAAAAGCGATTCTCGTCCTCCGTGCTTGCTTTTTCTCAGAAAGAGCCGTGGTGTGCGTTTTCGCTAGAAAACGCGTTTTCGGCCGAAAACGTGTACGTTTGCACTTCCCGGCCACAGGGAAGCTGCTAGCCGGGAATTCTCTGCCTGGTTCTACCCGCTGCCCGGAACGCTACGCAGGGCAAAAGCGATTCTCGTCCTCCGTGCTTGCTTTTTCTCAGAAAGAGCCGTGGTGTGCGTTTTCGCCGGAAAACGCCTTTTCGGCCGAAAACGTGTACGTTTGCACTTCCCGGCCACAGGGCAGCTGCTAGCCGGGAATTCTCTGCCTGGTTCTACCCGCTGCCCGGAACGCTACGCAGGGCAAAAGCGATTCTCGTCCTCCGTGCTTGCTTTTTCTCAGAAAGAGCCGTGGTGTGCGTTTTCGCCAGAAAACGCGTTTTCGGCCGAAAACGTGTACGTTTGCACTTCCCCGCCACAGGGAAGCTGCTAGCCGGGAATTCTCTGCCTGGTTCTACCCGCTGCCCGGAACGCTACGCAGGGCAAAAGCGATTCTCGTCCTCCGTGCTTGCTTTTTCTCAGAAAGAGCCGTGGTGTGCGTTTTCGCCGGTAAACGCATTTTCGGCCGAAAACGTGTACGTTTGCACTTCCCGGCCACAGGGAAGCTGCTAGCCGGGAATTCTCTGCCTGGTTCTACCCGCTGCCCGGAACGCTACGCAGGGCAAAAGCGATTCTCGTCCTCCGTGCTTGCTTTTTCTCAGAAAGAGCCGTGGTGTGCGTTTTCGCCGGTAAACGCGTTTTCGGCCGAAAACGTGTACGTTTGCACTTCCCGGCCACAGGGAAGCTGCTAGAAGGGAATTCTCTGCATGGTTCTACCCGCTGCCCGGAACGCTACGCAGGGCAAAAGCGATTCTCGTCCTCCGTGCTTGCTTTTTCTCAGAAAGAGCCGTGGTGTGCGTTTTCGCCGGAAAACGCGTTTTCGGCGAAAACGTGTACGTTTGCACTTCCCGGCCACAGGGAAGCTGCTAGACGGGAATTCTCTGCCTGGTTCTACCCGCTGCCCGGAACACTACGCAGGGCAAAAGCGATTCTCGTCCTCCGTGCTTGCTTTTTCTCAGAAAGAGCCGTGGTGTGCGTTTTCGCGGGAAAAAGCGTTTTCGGCCGAAAACGTGTACGTTTACACTTCCCGGCCACAGGGAAGCTGCTAGCCGGGAATTCTCTGCCTGGTTCTACCCGCTGCCCGGAACGCTACGCAGGGCAAAAGCGATTCTCGTCCTCCGTGCTTGCTTTTTCTCAGAAAGAGCCGTGGTGTGCGTTTTCGCCGGAAAACGCCTTTTCGGCCGAAAACGTGTACGTTTGCACTTCCCGGCCACAGGGCAGCTGCTAGCCGGGAATTCTCTGCCTGGTTCTACCCGCTGCCCGGAACGCTACGCAGGGCAAAAGCGATTCTCGTCCTCCGTGCTTGCTTTTTCTCAGAAAGAGCCGTGGTGTGCGTTTTCGCCAGAAAACGCGTTTTCGGCCGAAAACGTGTACGTTTGCACTTCCCCGCCACAGGGAAGCTGCTAGCCGGGAATTCTCTGCCTGGTTCTACCCGCTGCCCGGAACGCTACGCAGGGCAAAAGCGATTCTCGTCCTCCGTGCTTGCTTTTTCTCAGAAAGAGCCGTGGTGTGCGTTTTCGCCGGTAAACGCATTTTCGGCCGAAAACGTGTACGTTTGCACTTCCCGGCCACAGGGAAGCTGCTAGCCGGGAATTCTCTGCCTGGTTCTACCCGCTGCCCGGAACGCTACGCAGGGCAAAAGCGATTCTCGTCCTCCGTGCTTGCTTTTTCTCAGAAAGAGCCGTGGTGTGCGTTTTCGCCGCAAAACGCGTTTTCGGCCGAAAACGTGTACGTTTGCACTTCCCCGCCACAGGGAAGCTGCTAGCCGGGAATTCTCTGCCTGGTTCTACCCGCTGCCCGGAACGCTACGCAGGGCAAAAGCGATTCTCGTCCTCCGTGCTTGCTTTTTCTCAGAAAGAGCCGTGGTGTGCGTTTTCGCCGGAAAACGCGTTTTCGGCCGAAAACGTGTACGTTTGCACTTCCCGGCCACAGGGAAGCTGCTAGCCGGGAATTCTCTGCCTGGTTCTACCCGCTGCCCGGAACGCTACGCAGGGCAAAAGCGATTTTCGTCCTCCGTGCTTGCTTTTTCTCAGAAAGAGCCGTGGTGTGCGTTTTCGCGGGAAAATGCGTTTTCGGCCGAAAACGTGTACGTTTGCACTTCCCGGCCACAGGGCAGCTGCTAGCCGGGAATTCTCTGCCTGGTTCTACCCGCTGCCCGGAACGCTACGCAGGGCAAAAGCGATTCTCGTCCTCCGTGCTTGCTTTTTCTCAGAAAGAGCCGTGGTGTGCGTTTTCGCCGGAAAACGCCTTTTCGGCCGAAAACGTGTACGTTTGCACTTCCCGGCCACAGGGAAGCTGCTAGCCGGGAATTCTCTGCCTGGTTCTACCCGCTGCCCGGAACGCTACGCAGGGCAAAAGCGATTCTCGTCCTCCGTGCTTGCTTTTTCTCAGAAAGAGCTGTGGTGTGCGTTTTCGTCGGTAAACGCGTTTTCGGCCGAAAACGTGTACGTTTGCACTTCCCGGCCACAGGGAAGCTGCTAGCCGGGAATTCTCTGCCTGGTTCTACCCGCTGCCCGGAACGCTACGCAGGACAAAAGCGATTCTCGTCCTCCGTGCTTGCTTTTTCTCAGAAAGAGCCGTGGTGTGCGTTTTCGCCGGAAAACGCCTTTTCGGCCGAAAACGTGTACGTTTGCACTTCCCGGCCACAGGGAAGCTGCTAGCCGGGAATTCTCTGCCTGGTTCTACCCGCTGCCCGGAACGCTACGCAGGGCAAAAGCGATTCTCGTCCTCCGTGCTTGCTTTTTCTCAGAAAGAGCCGTGGTGTGCGTTTTCGCCGGTAAACGCGTTTTCGGCCGAAAACGTGTACGTTTGCACTTCCCGGCCACAGGGAAGCTGCTAGCCGGGAATTCTCTGCCTGGTTCTACCCGCTGCCCGGAACGCTACGCAGGGCAAAAGCGATTCTCGTCCTCCGTGCTTGCTTTTTCTCAGAAAGAGCCGTGGTGTGCGTTTTCGCCGGTAAACGCATTTTCGGCCGAAAACGTGTACGTTTGCACTTCCCGGCCACAGGGAAGCTGCTAGCCGGGAATTCTCTGCCTGGTTCTACCCGCTGCCCGGAACGCTACGCAGGGCAAAAGCGATTCTCGTCCTCCGTGCTTGCTTTTTCTCAGAAAGAGCCGTGGTGTGCGTTTTCGCCGCAAAACGCGTTTTCGGCCGAAAACGTGTACGTTTGCACTTCCCCGCCACAGGGAAGCTGCTAGCCGGGAATTCTCTGCCTGGTTCTACCCGCTGCCCGGAACGCTACGCAGGGCAAAAGCGATTCTCGTCCTCCGTGCTTGCTTTTTCTCAGAAAGAGCCGTGGTGTGCGTTTTCGCCGGAAAACGCGTTTTCGGCCGAAAACGTGTACGTTTGCACTTCCCGGCCACAGGGAAGCTGCTAGCCGGGAATTCTCTGCCTGGTTCTACCCGCTGCCCGGAACGCTACGCAGGGCAAAAGCGATTTTCGTCCTCCGTGCTTGCTTTTTCTCAGAAAGAGCCGTGGTGTGCGTTTTCGCGGGAAAATGCGTTTTCGGCCGAAAACGTGTACGTTTGCACTTCCCGGCCACAGGGCAGCTGCTAGCCGGGAATTCTCTGCCTGGTTCTACCCGCTGCCCGGAACGCTACGCAGGGCAAAAGCGATTCTCGTCCTCCGTGCTTGCTTTTTCTCAGAAAGAGCCGTGGTGTGCGTTTTCGCCGGAAAACGCCTTTTCGGCCGAAAACGTGTACGTTTGCACTTCCCGGCCACAGGGAAGCTGCTAGCCGGGAATTCTCTGCCTGGTTCTACCCGCTGCCCGGAACGCTACGCAGGGCAAAAGCGATTCTCGTCCTCCGTGCTTGCTTTTTCTCAGAAAGAGCTGTGGTGTGCGTTTTCGTCGGTAAACGCGTTTTCGGCCGAAAACGTGTACGTTTGCACTTCCCGGCCACAGGGAAGCTGCTAGCCGGGAATTCTCTGCCTGGTTCTACCCGCTGCCCGGAACGCTACGCAGGACAAAAGCGATTCTCGTCCTCCGTGCTTGCTTTTTCTCAGAAAGAGCCGTGGTGTGCGTTTTCGCCGGAAAACGCGTTTTCGGCGAAAACGTGTACGTTTGCACTTCCCGGCCACAGGGAAGCTGCTAGCCGGGAATTCTCTGCCTGGTTCTACCCGCTGCCCGGAACGCTACGCAGGGCAAAAGCGATTCTCGTCCTCCGTGCTTGCTTTTTCTCAGAAAGAGCCGTGGTGTGCGTTTTCGCCGGAAAACGCGTTTTCGGCCGAAAACGTGTACGTTTGCACTTCCCGGCCACAGGGAAGCTGCTAGCCGGGAATTCTCTGCCTGGTTCTACCCGCTGCCCGGAACGCTACGCAGGGCAAAAGCGATTTTCGTCCTCCGTGCTTGCTTTTTCTCAGAAAGAGCCGTGGTGTGCGTTTTCGCGGGAAAATGCGTTTTCGGCCGAAAACGTGTACGTTTGCACTTCCCGGCCACAGGGCAGCTGCTAGCCGGGAATTCTCTGCCTGGTTCTACCCGCTGCCCGGAACGCTACGCAGGGCAAAAGCGATTCTCGTCCTCCGTGCTTGCTTTTTCTCAGAAAGAGCCGTGGTGTGCGTTTTCGCCGGAAAACGCCTTTTCGGCCGAAAACGTGTACGTTTGCACTTCCCGGCCACAGGGAAGCTGCTAGCCGGGAATTCTCTGCCTGGTTCTACCCGCTGCCCGGAACGCTACGCAGGGCAAAAGCGATTCTCGTCCTCCGTGCTTGCTTTTTCTCAGAAAGAGCTGTGGTGTGCGTTTTCGTCGGTAAACGCGTTTTCGGCCGAAAACGTGTACGTTTGCACTTCCCGGCCACAGGGAAGCTGCTAGCCGGGAATTCTCTGCCTGGTTCTACCCGCTGCCCGGAACGCTACGCAGGACAAAAGCGATTCTCGTCCTCCGTGCTTGCTTTTTCTCAGAAAGAGCCGTGGTGTGCGTTTTCGCCGGAAAACGCCTTTTCGGCCGAAAACGTGTACGTTTGCACTTCCCGGCCACAGGGAAGCTGCTAGACGGGAATTCTCTGCCTGGTTCTACCCGCTGCCCGGAACGCTACGCAGGGCAAAAGCGATTCTCGTCCTCCGTGCTTGCTTTTTCTCAGAAAGAGCCGTGGTGTGCGTTTTCGCCGGAAAACGCGTTTTCGGCCGAAAACGTGTACGTTTGCACTTCCCGGCCACAGGGAAGCTGCTAGACGGGAATTCTCTGCATGGTTCTACCCGCTGCCCGGAACGCTACGCAGGGCAAAAGCGATTCTCGTCCTCCGTGCTTGCTTTTTCTCAGAAAGAGCCGTGGTGTGCGTTTTCGCCGGAAAACGCGTTTTCGGCGAAAACGTGTACGTTTGCACTTCCCGGCCACAGGGAAGCTGCTAGCCGGGAATTCTCTGCCTGGTTCTACCCGCTGCCCGGAACACTACGCAGGGCAAAAGCGATTCTCGTCCTCCGTGCTTGCTTTTTCTCAGAAAGAGCCGTGGTGTGCGTTTTCGCCGGAAAACGCGTTTTCGACCGAAAACGTGTACGTTTGCACTTCCCGGCCACAGGGAAGCTGCTAGCCGGGAATTCTCTGCCTGGTTCTACCCGCTGCCCGGAACACTACGCAGGGCAAAAGCGATTCTCGTCCTCCGTGCTTGCTTTTTCTCAGAAAGAGCCGTGGTGTGCGTTTTCGCCGGAAAACGCGTTTTCGACCGAAAACGTGTACGTTTGCACTTCCCCGCACAGGGAAGCTGATAGCCGGGAATTCTCTGCCTGGTTCTACCCGCTGCCCGGAACGCTACGCAGGGCAAAAGCAATTCTCGTCCTCCGTGCTTGCTTTTTCTCAGAAAGAGCCGTGGTGTGCGTTTTCGCCGGAAAACGCGTTTTCGGCCGAAAACGTGTACGTTTGCACTTCCCGGCCACAGGGAAGCTGCTAGCCGGCAATTCTCTGACTGGTTCTACCCGCTGCCCGGAACGCTACGCAGGGCAAAAGCGATTTTCGTCCTCCGTGCTTGCTTTTTCTCAGAAAGAGCCATGGTGTGCTTTTTCGCCGGAAAACGATTTTTCGGCCGAAAACGTGTACGTTTGCACTTCCCGGCCACAGGGAAGCTGCTAGCCGGGAATTCTCTGCCTGGTTCTACCCGCTGCTGAGAACGCTACGCAGGGCAAAAGCGATTCTCGTCCTCCGTGCTTGCTTTTTCTCAGAAAGAGCCGTGGTGTGCGTTTTCGTCGGAAAACGCGTTTTCGGCCGAAAACGTGTACGTTTGCACTTCCCGGCCACAGGGAAGCTGCTAGCCGGGAATTCTCTGCCTGGTTCTACCCGTTGCCCGGAACGCTACGCAGGGCAAAAGCGATTCTCGTCCTCCGTGCTTGCTTTTTCTCAGAAAGAGCCGTGGTGTGCGTTTTCGCCGGAAAACGCCTTTTCGGCCGAAAACGTGTACGTTTGCACTTCCCGGCCACAGGGAAGCTGCTAGCCGGGAATTCTCTGCCTGGTTCTACCCGCTGCCCGGAACGCTACGCAGGGCAAAAGCGATTCTCGTCCTCCGTGCTTGCTTTTTCTCAGAAAGAGCCGTGGTGTGCGTTTTCGCCGGTAAACGCGTTTTCGGCCGAAAACGTGTACGTTTGCACTTCCCGGCCACAGGGCAGCTGCTAGCCGGGAATTCTCTGCCTGGTTCTACCCGCTGCCCGGAACGCTACGCAGGGCAAAAGCGATTCTCGTCCTCCGTGCTTGCTTTTTCTCAGAAAGAGCCGTGGTGTGCGTTTTCGCCGGAAAACGCGTTTTCGGCGAAAACGTGTACGTTTGCACTTCCCGGCCACAGGGAAGCTGCTAGCCGGGAATTCTCTGCCTGGTTCTACCCGCTGCCCGGAACACTACGCAGGGCAAAAGCGATTCTCGTCCTCCGTGCTTGCTTTTTCTCAGAAAGAGCCGTGGTGTGCGTTTTCGCCGGAAAACGCGTTTTCGGCCGAAAACGTGTACGTTTGCACTTCCCGGCCACAGGGAAGCTGCTAGCCGGGAATTCTCTGCCTGGTTCTACCCGCTGCCCGGAACGCTACGCAGGGCAAAAGCGATTCTCGTCCCGTGCTTGCTTTTTCTCAGAAAGAGCCGTGGTGTGCGTTTTCGCCGGTAAACGCGTTTTCGACCGAAAACGTGTACGTTTGCACTTCCCGGCCACAGGGAAGCTGCTAGCCGGGAATTCTCTGCCTGGTTCTACCCGCTGCCCGGAACACTACGCAGGGCAAAAGCGATTCTCGTCCTCCGTGCTTGCTTTTTCTCAGAAAGAGCCGTGGTGTGCGTTTTCGCCGGAAAACGCGTTTTCGACCGAAAACGTGTACGTTTGCACTTCCCCGCACAGGGAAGCTGCTAGCCGGGAATTCTCTGCCTGGTTCTACCCGCTGCCCGGAACGCTACGCAGGGCAAAAGCAATTCTCGTCCTCCGTGCTTGCTTTTTCTCAGAAAGAGCCGTGGTGTGCGTTTTCGCCGGAAAACGCGTTTTCGGCCGAAAACGTGTACGTTTGCACTTCCCGGCCACAGGGAAGCTGCTAGCCGGCAATTCTCTGACTGGTTCTACCCGCTGCCCGGAATGCTACGCAGGGCAAAAGCGATTTTCGTCCTCCGTGCTTGCTTTTTCTCAGAAAGAGCCATGGTGTGCTTTTTCGCCGGAAAACGCTTTTTCGGCCGAAAACGTGTACGTTTGCACTTCCCGGCCACAGGGAAGCTGCTAGCCGGGAATTCTCTGCCTGGTTCTACCCGCTGCTGAGAACGCTACGCAGGGCAAAAGCGATTCTCGTCCTCCGTGCTTGCTTTTTCTCAGAAAGAGCCGTGGTGTGCGTTTTCGCCGGAAAACGCGTTTTCGGCCGAAAACGTGTACGTTTGCACTTCCCCGCCACAGGGAAGCTGCTAGCCGGGAATTCTCTGCCTGGTTCTACCCGCTGCCCGGAACGCTACGCAGGGCAAAAGCGATTTTCGTCCTCCGTGCTTGCTTTTTCTCAGAAAGAGCCGTGGTGTGCGTTTTCGCGGGAAAACGCGTTTTCGGCCGAAAACGTGTACGTTTGCACTTCCCCGCCACAGGGAAGCTGCTAGCCGGGAATTCTCTGCCTGGTTCTACCCGCTGCCCGGAACGCTACGCAGGGCAAAAGCGATTCTCGTCCTCCGTGCTTGCTTTTTCTCAGAAAGAGCCGTGGTGTGCGTTTTCGCGGGAAAAAGCGTTTTCGGCCGAAAACGTGTACGTTTGCACTTCCCGGCCACAGGGCAGCTGCTAGCCGGGAATTCTCTGCCTGGTTCTACCCGCTGCCCGGAACGCTACGCAGGGCAAAAGCGATTCTCGTCCTCCGTGCTTGCTTTTTCTCAGAAAGAGCCGTGGTGTGCGTTTTCGCCGGAAAACGCGTTTTCGGCCGAAAACGTGTACGTTTGCACTTCCCGGCCACAGGGAAGCTGCTAGCCGGGAATTCTCTGCCTGGTTCTACCCGCTGCCCGGAACGCTACGCAGGGCAAAAGCGATTCTCGTCCTCCGTGCTTGCTTTTTCTCAGAAAGAGCCGTGGTGTGCGTTTTCGCCAGAAAACGCGTTTTCGGCCAAAAACGTGTACGTTTGCACTTCCCGGCCACAGGGAAGCTGCTAGCCGGGAATTCTCTGCCTGGTTCTACCCGCTGCCCGGAACGCTACGCAGGGCAAAAGCGATTCTCGTCCTCCGTGCTTGCTTTTTCTCAGAAAGAGCCGTGGTGTGCGTTTTCGCCGGTAAACGCGTTTTCGGCCGAAAACGTGTACGTTTGCACTTCCCGGCCACAGGGCAGCTGCTAGACGGGAATTCTCTGCCTGGTTCTACCCGCTGCCCGGAACGCTACGCAGGGCAAAAGCGATTCTCGTCCTCCGTGCTTGCTTTTTCTCAGAAAGAGCCGTGGTGTGCGTTTTCGCCGGTAAACGCGTTTTCGGCCGAAAACGTGTACGTTTGCACTTCCCGGCCACAGGGAAGCTGCTAGACGGGAATTCTCTGCATGGTTCTACCCGCTGCCCGGAACGCTACGCAGGGCAAAAGCGATTCTCGTCCTCCGTGCTTGCTTTTTCTCAGAAAGAGCCGTGGTGTGCATTTTCGCGGGAAAACGCGTTTTCGGCCGAAAACGTGTACGTTTGCACTTCCCGGCCACAGGGAAGCTGCTAGCCGGCAATTCGCTGCCTATTTCTACCCGCTGCTCAGAACGCTACGCAGGGCAAAAGCGATTCTCGTCCTCCGTGCTTGCTTTTTCTCAGAAAGAGCCGTGGTGTGCGTTTTCGCCGGAAAACGAGTTTTCGGGCGAAAACGTGTACGTTTGCACTTCCCCGCCACAGGGAAGCTGCTAGCCGGGAATTCTCTGCCTGGTTCTACCCGCTGCCCGGAACGCTACGCAGGGCAAAAGCGATTCTCGTCCTCCGTGCTTGCTTTTTCTCAGAAAGAGCCGTGGTGTGCGTTTTCGCCGGAAAACGCCTTTTCGGCCGAAAACGTGTACGTTTGCACTTCCCGGCCACAGGGAAGCTGCTAGCCGGGAATTCTCTGCCTGGTTCTACCCGCTGCCCGGAACGCTACGCAGGGCAAAAGCGATTCTCGTCCTCCGTGCTTGCTTTTTCTCAGAAAGAGCCGTGGTGTGCGTTTTCGCCGGTAAACGCGTTTTCGGCCGAAAACGTGTACGTTTGCACTTCCCGGCCACAGGGAAGCTGCTAGCCGGGAATTCTCTGCCTGGTTCTACCCGCTGCCCGGAACACTACGCAGGGCAAAAGCGATTCTCGTCCTCCGTGCTTGCTTTTTCTCAGAAAGAGCCGTGGTGTGCGTTTTCGCCGGAAAACGCGTTTTCGACCGAAAACGTGTACGTTTGCACTTCCCCGCACAGGGAAGCTGCTAGCCGGGAATTCTCTGCCTGGTTCTACCCGCTGCCCGGAACGCTACGCAGGGCAAAAGCAATTCTCGTCCTCCGTGCTTGCTTTTTCTCAGAAAGAGCCGTGGTGTGCGTTTTCGCCGGAAAACGCGTTTTCGGCCGAAAACGTGTACGTTTGCACTTCCCGGCCACAGGGAAGCTGCTAGCCGGGAATTCTCTGCCTGGTTCTACCCGCTGCCCGGAACGCTACGCAGGGCAAAAGCGATTCTCGTCCTCCGTGCTTGCTTTTTCTCAGAAAGAGCCGTGGTGTGCGTTTTCGCCGGTAAACGCGTTTTCGACCGAAAACGTGTACGTTTGCACTTCCCGGCCACAGGGAAGCTGCTAGCCGGGAATTCTCTGCCTGGTTCTACCCGCTGCCCGGAACACTACGCAGGGCAAAAGCGATTCTCGTCCTCCGTGCTTGCTTTTTCTCAGAAAGAGCCGTGGTGTGCGTTTTCGCCGGAAAACGCGTTTTCGACCGAAAACGTGTACGTTTGCACTTCCCCGCACAGGGAAGCTGCAGGCCGTGAATTCTCTGCCTGGTTCTACCCGCTGCCCGGAACGCTACGCAGGGCAAAAGCAATTCTCGTCCTCCGTGCTTGCTTTTTCTCAGAAAGAGCCGTGGTGTGCGTTTTCGCCGGAAAACGCGTTTTCGGCCGAAAACGTGTACGTTTGCACTTCCCGGCCACAGGGAAGCTGCTAGCCGGCAATTCTCTGACTGGTTCTACCCGCTGCCCGGAACGCTACGCAGGGCAAAAGCGATTCTCGTCCTCCGTGCTTGCTTTTTCTCAGAAAGAGCCGTGGTGTGCGTTTTCGCCGGAAAACGCCTTTTCGGCCGAAAACGTGTACGTTTGCACTTCCCGGCCACAGGGAAGCTGCTAGACGGGAATTCTCTGCCTGGTTCTACCCGCTGCCCGGAACGCTACGCAGGGCAAAAGCGATTCTCGTCCTCCGTGCTTGCTTTTTCTCAGAAAGAGCCGTGGTGTGCGTTTTCGCCGGTAAACGCGTTTTCGGCCGAAAACGTGTACGTTTGCACTTCCCGGCCACAGGGAAGCTGCTAGCCGGGAATTCTCTGCCTGGTTCTACCCGCTGCCCGGAACACTACGCAGGGCAAAAGCGATTCTCGTCCTCCGTGCTTGCTTTTTCTCAGAAAGAGCCGTGGTGTGCGTTTTCGCCGGAAAACGCGTTTTCGACCGAAAACGTGTACGTTTGCACTTCCCCGCACAGGGAAGCTGCTAGCCGGGAATTCTCTGCCTGGTTCTACCCGCTGCCCGGAACGCTACGCAGGGCAAAAGCAATTCTCGTCCTCCGTGCTTGCTTTTTCTCAGAAAGAGCCGTGGTGTGCGTTTTCGCCGGAAAACGCGTTTTCGGCCGAAAACTTGTACGTTTGCACTTCCCGGCCACAGGGAAGCTGCTAGCCGGCAATTCTCTGACTGGTTCTACCCGCTGCCCGGAACGCTACGCAGGGCAAAAGCGATTTTCGTCCTCCGTGCTTGCTTTTTCTCAGAAAGAGCCATGGTGTGCTTTTTCGCCGGAAAACGCTTTTTCGGCCGAAAACGTGTACGTTTGCACTTCCCGGCCACAGGGAAGCTGCTAGCCGGGAATTCTCTGCCTGGTTCTACCCGCTGCCCGGAACGCTACGCAGGGCAAAAGCGATTCTCGTCCTCCGTGCTTGCTTTTTCTCAGAAAGAGCCGTGGTGTGCGTTTTCGCCGGAAAACGCGTTTTCGGCCGAAAACGTGTACGTTTGCACTTCCCGGCCACAGGGAAGCTGCTAGCCGGGAATTCTCTGCCTGGTTCTACCCGCTGCCCGGAACGCTACGCAGGGCAAAAGCGATTCTCGTCCTCCGTGCTTGCTTTTTCTCAGAAAGAGCCGTGGTGTGCGTTTTCGCCGGAAAACGCCTTTTCGGCCGAAAACGTGTACGTTTGCACTTCCCGGCCACAGGGAAGCTGCTAGCCGGGAATTCTCTGCCTGGTTCTACCCGCTGCCCGGAACGCTACGCAGGGCAAAAGCGATTCTCGTCCTCCGTGCTTGCTTTTTCTCAGAAAGAGCCGTGGTGTGCGTTTTCGCCGGTAAACGCGTTTTCGGCCGAAAACGTGTACGTTTGCACTTCCCGGCCACAGGGAAGCTGCTAGACGGGAATTCTCTGCATGGTTCTACCCGCTGCCCGGAACGCTACGCAGGGCAAAAGCGATTCTCGTCCTCCGTGCTTGCTTTTTCTCAGAAAGAGCCGTGGTGTGCGTTTTCGCCGGAAAACGCGTTTTCGGCGAAAACGTGTACGTTTGCACTTCCCGGCCACAGGGAAGCTGCTAGCCGGGAATTCTCTGCCTGGTTCTACCCGCTGCCCGGAACACTACGCAGGGCAAAAGCGATTCTCGTCCTCCGTGCTTGCTTTTTCTCAGAAAGAGCCGTGGTGTGCGTTTTCGCCGGAAAACGCGTTTTCGGCCGAAAACGTGTACGTTTGCACTTCCCGGCCACAGGGAAGCTGCTAGCCGGGAATTCTCTGCCTGGTTCTACCCGCTGCCCGGAACGCTACGCAGGGCAAAAGCGATTCTCGTCCTCCGTGCTTGCTTTTTCTCAGAAAGAGCCGTGGTGTGCGTTTTCGCCGGTAAACGCGTTTTCGACCGAAAACGTGTACGTTTGCACTTCCCGGCCACAGGGAAGCTGCTAGCCGGGAATTCTCTGCCTGGTTCTACCCGCTGCCCGGAACACTACGCAGGGCAAAAGCGATTCTCGTCCTCCGTGCTTGCTTTTTCTCAGAAAGAGCCGTGGTGTGCGTTTTCGCCGGAAAACGCGTTTTCGACCGAAAACGTGTACGTTTGCACTTCCCCGCACAGGGAAGCTGCTAGCCGGGAATTCTCTGCCTGGTTCTACCCGCTGCCAGGAACGCTACGCAGGGCAAAAGCAATTCTCGTCCTCCGTGCTTGCTTTTTCTCAGAAAGAGCCGTGGTGTGCGTTTTCGCCGGAAAACGCGTTTTCGGCCGAAAACGTGTACGTTTGCACTTCCCGGCCACAGGGAAGCTGCTAGCCGGCAATTCTCTGACTGGTTCTACCCGCTGCCCGGAACGCTACGCAGGGCAAAAGCGATTTTCGTCCTCCGTGCTTGCTTTTTCTCAGAAAGAGCCATGGTGTGCTTTTTCGCCGGAAAACGCTTTTTCGGCCGAAAACGTGTACGTTTGCACTTCCCGGCCACAGGGAAGCTGCTAGCCGGGAATTCTCTGCCTGGTTCTACCCGCTGCCCGGAACGCTACGCAGGGCAAAAGCGATTCTCGTCCTCCGTGCTTGCTTTTTCTCAGAAAGAGCCGTGGTGTGCGTTTTCGCCGGAAAACGCGTTTTCGGCCGAAAACGTGTACGTTTGCACTTCCCGGCCACAGGGAAGCTGCTAGCCGGGAATTCTCTGCCTGGTTCTACCCGCTGCCCGGAACGCTACGCAGGGCAAAAGCGATTCTCGTCCTCCGTGCTTGCTTTTTCTCAGAAAGAGCCGTGGTGTGCGTTTTCGCGGGAAAAAGCGTTTTCGGCCGAAAACGTGTACGTTTGCACTTCCCGGCCACAGGGCAGCTGCTAGCCGGGAATTCTCTGCCTGGTTCTACCCGCTGCCCGGAACGCTACGCAGGGCAAAAGCGATTCTCGTCCTCCGTGCTTGCTTTTTCTCAGAAAGAGCCGTGGTGTGCGTTTTCGCCGGAAAACGCGTTTTCGGCCGAAAACGTGTACGTTTGCACTTCCCGGCCACAGGGAAGCTGCTAGCCGGGAATTCTCTGCCTGGTTCTACCCGCTGCCCGGAACGCTACGCAGGGCAAAAGCGATTCTCGTCCTCCGTGCTTGCTTTTTCTCAGAAAGAGCCGTGGTGTGCGTTTTCGCCAGAAAACGCGTTTTCGGCCAAAAACGTGTACGTTTGCACTTCCCGGCCACAGGGAAGCTGCTAGCCGGGAATTCTCTGCCTGGTTCTACCCGCTGCCCGGAACGCTACGCAGGGCAAAAGCGATTCTCGTCCTCCGTGCTTGCTTTTTCTCAGAAAGAGCCGTGGTGTGCGTTTTCGCCGGAAAACGCGTTTTCGGCCGAAAACGTGTACGTTTGCACTTCCCGGCCACAGGGAAGCTGCTAGACGGGAATTCTCTGCCTGGTTCTACCCGCTGCCCGGAACGCTACGCAGGGCAAAAGCGATTCTCGTCCTCCGTGCTTGCTTTTTCTCAGAAAGAGCCGTGGTGTGCGTTTTCGCCGGTAAACGCGTTTTCGGCCGAAAACGTGTACGTTTGCACTTCCCGGCCACAGGGAAGCTGCTAGACGGGAATTCTCTGCATGGTTCTACCCGCTGCCCGGAACGCTACGCAGGGCAAAAGCGATTCTCGTCCTCCGTGCTTGCTTTTTCTCAGAAAGAGCCGTGGTGTGCTTTTTCGCCGGAAAACGCGTTTTCGGCGAAAACGTGTACGTTTGCACTTCCCGGCCACAGGGAAGCTGCTAGCCGGGAATTCTCTGCCTGGTTCTACCCGCTGCCCGGAACACTACGCAGGGCAAAAGCGATTCTCGTCCTCCGTGCTTGCTTTTTCTCAGAAAGAGCCGTGGTGTGCGTTTTCGCCGGAAAACGCGTTTTCGGCCGAAAACGTGTACGTTTGCACTTCCCGGCCACAGGGAAGCTGCTAGCCGGGAATTCTCTGCCTGGTTCTACCCGCTGCCCGGAACGCTACGCAGGGCAAAAGCGATTCTCGTCCTCCGTGCTTGCTTTTTCTCAGAAAGAGCCGTGGTGTGCGTTTTCGCCGGAAAACGCGTTTTCGGCGAAAACGTGTACGTTTGCACTTCCCGGCCACAGGGAAGCTGCTAGCCGGGAATTCTCTGCCTGGTTCTACCCGCTGCCCGGAACACTACGCAGGGCAAAAGCGATTCTCGTCCTCCGTGCTTGCTTTTTCTCAGAAAGAGCCGTGGTGTGCGTTTTCGCCGGAAAACGCGTTTTCGGCCGAAAACGTGTACGTTTGCACTTCCCGGCCACAGGGAAGCTGCTAGCCGGGAATTCTCTGCCTGGTTCTACCCGCTGCCCGGAACGCTACGCAGGGCAAAAGCGATTCTCGTCCTCCGTGCTTGCTTTTTCTCAGAAAGAGCCGTGGTGTGCTTTTTCGCCGGTAAACGCTTTTTCGACCGAAAACGTGTACGTTTGCAATTCCCGGCCACAGGGAAGCTGCTAGCCGGGAATTCTCTGCCTGGTTCTACCCGCTGCCCGGAACACTACGCAGGGCAAAAGCGATTCTCGTCCTCCGTGCTTGCTTTTTCTCAGAAAGAGCCGTGGTGTGCGTTTTCGCCGGTAAACGCGTTTTCGACCGAAAACGTGTACGTTTGCACTTCCCCGCACAGGGAAGCTGCTAGCCGGGAATTCTCTGCCTGGTTCTACCCGCTGCCCGGAACGCTACGCAGGGCAAAAGCAATTCTCGTCCTCCGTGCTTGCTTTTTCTCAGAAAGAGCCGTGGTGTGCGTTTTCGCCGGAAAACGCGTTTTCGGCCGAAAACGTGTACGTTTGCACTTCCCGGCCACAGGGAAGCTGCTAGCCGGCAATTCTCTGACTGGTTCTACCCGCTGCCCGGAACGCTACGCAGGGCAAAAGCGATTTTCGTCCTCCGTGCTTGCTTTTTCTCAGAAAGAGCCATGGTGTGCTTTTTCGCCGGAAAACGCTTTTTCGGCCGAAAACGTGTACGTTTGCACTTCCCGGCCACAGGGAAGCTGCTAGCCGGGAATTCTCTGCCTGGTTCTACCCGCTGCTGAGAACGCTACGCAGGGCAAAAGCGATTCTCGTCCTCCGTGCTTGCTTTTTCTCAGAAAGAGCCGTGGTGTGCGTTTTCGCCGGAAAACGCGTTTTCGGCCGAAAACGTGTACGTTTGCACTTCCCGGCCACAGGGAAGCTGCTAGCCGGGAATTCTCTGCCTGGTTCTACCCGCTGCCCGGAACGCTACGCAGGGCAAAAGCGATTCTCGTCCTCCGTGCTTGCTTTTTCTCAGAAAGAGCCGTGGTGTGCGTTTTCGCCGGAAAACGCCTTTTCGGCCGAAAACGTGTACGTTTGCACTTCCCGGCCACAGGGAAGCTGCTAGCCGGGAATTCTCTGCCTGGTTCTACCCGCTGACCGGAACGCTACGCAGGGCAAAAGCGATTCTCGTCCTCCGTGCTTGCTTTTTCTCAGAAAGAGCCGTGGTGTGCGTTTTCGCCGGAAAACGCGTTTTCGGCCGAAAACGTGTACGTTTGCACTTCCCGGCCACAGGGAAGCTGCTAGACGGGAATTCTCTGCATGGTTCTACCCGCTGCCCGGAACGCTACGCAGGGCAAAAGCGATTCTCGTCCTCCGTGCTTGCTTTTTCTCAGAAAGAGCCGTGGTGTGCGTTTTCGCCGGAAAACGCGTTTTCGGCGAAAACGTGTACGTTTGCACTTCCCGGCCACAGGGAAGCTGCTAGCCGGGAATTCTCTGCCTGGTTCTACCCGCTGCCCGGAACACTACGCAGGGCAAAAGCGATTCTCGTCCTCCGTGCTTGCTTTTTCTCAGAAAGAGCCGTGGTGTGCGTTTTCGCCGGAAAACGCGTTTTCGGCCGAAAACGTGTACGTTTGCACTTCCCCGCCACAGGGAAGCTGCTAGCCGGGAATTCTCTGCCTGGTTCTACCCGCTGCCCGGAACGCTACGCAGGGCAAAAGCGATTCTCGTCCTCCGTGCTTGCTTTTTCTCAGAAAGAGCCGTGGTGTGCGTTTTCGCCGGTAAACGCGTTTTCGACCGAAAACGTGTACGTTTGCACTTCCCGGCCACAGGGAAGCTGCTAGCCGGGAATTCTCTGCCTGGTTCTACCCGCTGCCCGGAACACTACGCAGGGCAAAAGCGATTCTCGTCCTCCGTGCTTGCTTTTTCTCAGAAAGAGCCATGGTGTGCGTTTTCGCCGGAAAACGCGTTTTCGACCGAAAACGTGTACGTTTGCACTTCCCCGCACAGGGAAGCTGCTAGCCGGGAATTCTCTGCCTGGTTCTACCCGCTGCCCGGAACGCTACGCAGGGCAAAAGCGGTTCTCGTCCTCCGTGCTTGCTTTTTCTCAGAAAGAGCCGTGGTGTGCGTTTTCGCCGGAAAACGCGTTTTCGGCCGAAAACGTGTACGTTTGCACTTCCGGCCACAGGGAAGCTGCTAGCCGGCAATTCTCTGACTGGTTCTACCCGCTGCCCGGAACGCTACGCAGGGCAAAAGCGATTTTCGTCCTCCGTGCTTGCTTTTTCTCAGAAAGAGCCATGGTGTGCTTTTTCGCCGGAAAACGCTTTTTCGGCCGAAAACGTGTACGTTTGCACTTCCCGGCCACAGGGAAGCTGCTAGCCGGGAATTCTCTGCCTGGTTCTACCCGCTGCTGAGAACGCTACGCAGGGCAAAAGCGATTCTCGTCCTCCGTGCTTGCTTTTTCTCAGAAAGAGCCGTGGTGTGCGTTTTCGCCGGAAAACGCGTTTTCGGCCGAAAACGTGTACGTTTGCATTTCCCGGCCACAGGGAAGCTGCTAGCCGGGAATTCTCTGCCTGGTTCTACCCGCTGCCCGGAACGCTACGCAGGGCAAAAGCGATTCTCGTCCTCCGTGCTTGCTTTTTCTCAGAAAGAGCCGTGGTGTGCGTTTTCGCCGGAAAACGCGTTTTCGGCGAAAACGTGTACGTTTGCACTTCCCGGCCACAGGGAAGCTGCTAGCCGGGAATTCTCTGCCTGGTTCTACCCGCTGCCCGGAACACTACGCAGGGCAAAAGCGATTCTCGTCCTCCGTGCTTGCTTTTTCTCAGAAAGAGCCGTGGTGTGCGTTTTCGCCGGAAAACGCGTTTTCGGCCGAAAACGTGTACGTTTGCACTTCCCGGCCACAGGGAAGCTGCTAGCCGGGAATTCTCTGCCTGGTTCTACCCGCTGCCCGGAACACTACGCAGGGCAAAAGCGATTCTCGTCCTCCGTGCTTGCTTTTTCTCAGAAAGAGCCGTGGTGTGCGTTTTCGCCGGAAAACGAGTTTTCGGCCGAAAACGTGTACGTTTGCACTTCCCGGCCACAGGGAAGCTGCTAGCCGGGAATTCTCTGCCTGGTTCTACCCGCTGCCCGGAACACTACGCAGGGCAAAAGCGATTCTCGTCCTCCGTGCTTGCTTTTTCTCAGAAAGAGCCGTGGTGTGCGTTTTCGCCGGAAAACGCGTTTTCGGCCGAAAACGTGTACGTTTGCACTTCCCGGCCACAGGGAAGCTGCTAGCCGGGAATTCTCTGCCTGGTTCTACCCGCTGCCCGGAACACTACGCAGGGCAAAAGCGATTCTCGTCCTCCGTGCTTGCTTTTTCTCAGAAAGAGCCGTGGTGTGCGTTTTCGCCGGAAAACGCGTTTTCGGCCGAAAACGTGTACGTTTGCACTTCCCGGCCACAGGGAAGCTGCTAGCCGGGAATTCTCTGCCTGGTTCTACCCGCTGCCCGGAACACTACGCAGGGCAAAAGCGATTCTCGTCCTCCGTGCTTGCTTTTTCTCAGAAAGAGCCGTGGTGTGCGTTTTCGCCGGAAAACGCGTTTTCGGCCGAAAACGTGTACGTTTGCACTTCCCGGCCACAGGGAAGCTGCTAGCCGGGAATTCTCTGCCTGGTTCTACCCGCTGCCCGGAACGCTACGCAGGGCAAAAGCGATTCTCGTCCTCCGTGCTTGCTTTTTCTCAGAAAGAGCCGTGGTGTGCGTTTTCGCCGGAAAACGCGTTTTCGGCCGAAAACGTGTACGTTTGCACTTCCCGGCCACAGGGAAGCTGCTAGCCGGGAATTCTCTGCCTGGTTCTACCCGCTGCCCGGAACGCTACGCAGGGCAAAAGCGATTCTCGTCCTCCGTGCTTGCTTTTTCTCAGAAAGAGCCGTGGTGTGCGTTTTCGCCGGTAAACGCGTTTTCGGCCGAAAACGTGTACGTTTGCACTTCCCCGCCACAGGGAAGCTGCTAGCAGGGAATTCTCTGCCTGGTTCTACCCGCTGCCCGGAACGCTACGCAGGGCAAAAGCGATTCTCGTCCTCCGTGCTTGCTTTTTCTCAGAAAGAGCCGTTGTGTGCGTTTTCGCCGGAAAACGCATTTTCGGCGAAAACGTGTACGTTTGCACTTCCCGGCCACAGGGAAGCTGCTAGCCGGGACTTCTCTGCCTGGTTCTACCCGCTGCCCGGAACACTACGCAGGGCAAAAGCGATTCTCGTCCTCCGTGCTTGCTTTTTCTCAGAAAGAGCCGTGGTGTGCGTTTTCGCCGGAAAACGCGTTTTCGGCCGAAAACGTGTACGTTTGCATTTCCCGGCCACAGGGAAGCTGCTAGACGGGAATTCTCTGCCTGGTTCTACCCGCTGCCCGGAACGCTACGCAGGGCAAAAGCGATTCTCGTCCTCCGTGCTTGCTTTTTCTCAGAAAGAGCCGTGGTGTGCGTTTTCGCCGGAAAACGCGTTTTCGGCCGAAAACGTGTACGTTTGCACTTCCCCGCCACAGGGAAGCTGCTAGACGGGAATTCTCTGCCTGGTTCTACCCGCTGCCCGGAACGCTACGCAGGGCAAAAGCGGTTCTCGTCCTCCGTGCTTGCTTTTTCCCAGAAAGAGCCGTGGTGTGCGTTTTCGCGGGAAAACGCGTTTTCGGCCGAAAACGTGTACGTTTGCACTTCCCGGCCACAGGGAAGCTGCTAGCCGGGAATTCTCTGCCTGGTTCTACCCGCTGCCCGGAACGCTACGCAGGGCAAAAGCGATTTTCGTCCTCCGTGCTTGCTTTTTCTCAGAAAGAGCCATGGTGTGCTTTTTCGCCGGAAAACGCGTTTTCGGCCGAAAACGTGTACGTTTGCACTTCCCGGCCACTGGGAAGCTGCAAGCTGGCAATTCGCTGCCTATTTCTACCCGCTGCTCAGAACGCTACGCAGGGCAAAAGCGATTCTCGTCCTCCGTGCTTTCTTTTTCTCAGAAAGAGCCGTGGTGTGCGTTTTCGCCGGAAAACGCGTTTTCGGCCGAAAACGTGTACGTTTGCACTTCCCGGCCACAGGGAAGCTGCTAGCCGGGAATTCTCTGCCTGGTTCTACCCGCTGCCCGGAACGCTACGCAGGGCAAAAGCGATTCTCGTCCTCCGTGCTTGCTTTTTCTCAGAAAGAGCCATGGTGTGCTTTTTCGCCGGAAAACGCGTTTTCGGCCGAAAACGTGTACGTTTGCACTTCCCGGCCACAGGGAAGCTGCTAGCTGGCAATTCGCTGCCTATTTCTACCCGCTGCTCAGAACGCTACGCAGGGCAAAAGCGATTCTCGTCCTCCGTGCTTTCTTTTTCTCAGAAAGAGCCATGGTGTGCGTTTTCGAGGGAAAACAAGTTTACGGCCGAAAACGTGTACGTTTGCACTTCCCGGCCACAGGGAAGCTGCTAGCCGGCAATTCGCTGCCTATTTCTACCCGCTGCTCAGAACGCTACGCAGGGCAAAAGCGATTCTCGTCCTCCGTGCTTGCTTTATCTCAGAAAGAGCCGTGGTGTGCGTTTTCGCCGCAAAACGCGTTTTCGGCCGAAAACGTGTACGTTTGCACTTCCCCGCCACAGGGAAGCTGCTAGCAGGGAATTCGCTGCCTGGTTCTACCCGCTGCCCGGAACGCTACGCAGGGC